>NC_143044.1:14802500-15102500 GCF_057628025.1 Oncorhynchus mykiss | reverse complement strand
CAGGAGGCGGATAGTACAGTTCTCAGATATTTATTGCAAACACGGGGCAGGCAAAGAGCAGGTCAAGGACAGGCAGGGGTTCATAATCAGGCCAGAGTCAGGCAGGTACAGGACGGCAGGCAGGCTCGGGGTCAGGGCAGGCAGCGGTTCGTAATTAGGTCAGAGTCAGGCAGGTGCAGGACGGCAGGCAGGCTCGGGGTCAGGGCAGGCAGAATAGTCAGAACTGGAAAACCTAGGAAACTAAACTTGAGAAAAAGGAAGATGGGAAAGCATGCTGGTAAGACCTGACAGACAAGACAAACTGGCATCAGACAAACAGAGAACAAAGGTATAAATACACAGGGGATAATGGGAACACCTGTAGGGGTTGGAGACACAAAGACAGGTGAAACAGATCAGGGTGTGACACATCCAAAAATAAAGTAAATTCTGAAATGTTGTAGTTAATTATTTCAAATAATACATTATTTCTCACAGGGTAAAGTCTGCATTATGGGAGTGAAGAGAATCTTTCATAATCTGAAGCCCGACACCAGATGTGTCAAAACCAGAGATCAGTACATCTCCCAGATGTCAGACTCCTGTCCATGCACCGAGGCTGACTTTGAGTGGTGAGGAGACAACTGGCTGCAACTGTCGATAATATATAACATTCAATTCAATTCCATACAGTCTATATTAATCCTTTCAGTGGCAATTTAAGAAGGCATCATTGGAGCACAATAACACGATGACATGCTGTTTATAATTGTATTCATATAATTATTGACACTAACTGCCCTAGACACAGTTAAAAGTAGTTTTGGGGACAAGATCAAGAAGGCAGGTAGACATCTCTATCTCCATTGTGAAGTAGAAGTTTCACAACCTTCAGCATACATTTCTGTGATCGGTTGGGTCTGTCCAGGTACATCTTTAACCATGTTTATACCTGGTTCTAACATGCACCCTGATTTTGTCCACATTTTGATTCCAACACCGTTGTTCATCCTTTATCTACTCAATGATCTGTCTTGTGTTCAACTTCGTTAACTCTGGACAAGTTAAGATAGTGTTATTTGTCATCACAGTGATGAAAGTATGGCTAGTGTTTGGAAGGGGCCTTAGATTGAGCAGGCTCCTAGGAGCTTACATATTCACTGGTGTTGAGGACTGAAGTGGACCTCTCCTTTAGTCTAGTGGAGGCACATATGTGACATTGCTAAAAGGCCACTTATCTGCTTGATAAGCATTTCGCTACACTACAAGCATTTCGCTACCCTCGCATTAACATCTGCTAACCATGTGTATGTGACAAGCTAGGCTGTCAAGTCAGGTAAGGTCAAAACAGTACTCCACAAATGTATCGCTCAAGAGCCAGTCGGCATTGGAATCTACAGTGGTTCCTCCTTTAATTAAAAGTTGCATGTAGTTACACCTTGCGTGCTGTCGCAGCATTCTGTGGCACGTCATTTAATTCTCAGCCATTTTTTCTGTTACTGCAAGTTACTGCTAGTTTGATCACCAGAGGGCATCTTCGAAAAGCATTTGATAGTATTTCATATTGGCAGTACCAGAGCATTTAAAACCTTTTTTGTAATAACATAGTATATGGGATTGATTTTAAGAAATTTGGTTTAATTCATTTGAATAATATTATGGTGCTTCTATTCAGAGAAAAATGAAAAACCAAATCATTTATAGCAAAGATACACCCCTCTCAACTTACATGACGAACCACAGATCTTAGGAACTCTTCACAAAGGGCCTTTTACTTGAGAAAGGAGTATCCCGTAGCCAGATTGCATTCGCTATAAATTATCGCTCAGTTTGGTCTTTAAAACGAGGTTCTAATCTCATTCCTGGTACTTCATAGTACCAAAACATTACCTCATCCAAGGCATAACTCAATTGTCAACTCTATATACTCCCAAGTCAAGTAAACCCCCTCTTGACCCCACTCATGGATAAGCTCACTGAGTAACTTGCGCACAGACATTGTAATTGCGCACAGACAAGTAATTGGTTCACCCTTAATCAATCCATCCTTCACATGGTTTAACAGATACATTCACATATGAAGACAATGTTCCATCCTGTCCTCTTCCCTTTCTGATATTCTGCATAACACCAGAGACATGTAAAAGACAAGCCTGTCCTTTCCCCTCTCTGGGCCCCAAATGACTGAGCCCCAGCTTCGAAAAAAGTGCAACTGCCAACACTATAGTCCAAAAGGATACATTCTAATGACAAGTATCTCACATAAGCATATTATATAAATAAAATATATTATTTATCTATGTTACCCAACTAATTCTGATTCATCCGCCACATTAGACAACTTTGTTCCAATATTTCTGTAAGTCAGTGATATTTATTCCCATAGTAATTCATTATGGATCCCATAACTAAATCAACATCTGCATTTTGAAAGAGTATTTTTTTATAATTATTTTATTAACGAAATGTGTTTATTTGTTTATTAGGCTACTTTGCAGTCTACAATACATACTGTAGTAAACATGGAAAAGTGCCTAATTCCTTACATAAGGGAGAGCAGGCCATGTCTGTACTACAGAATGCAGGGCACGCGGGAGATGGTGTTATTTCATAGTTGTGATGTCTTCACTATGATTCTACAATGTAGAAAATATATTTTTTTAATTACATCCTAGAATGAGTAGGTGTGTCCAAACTTTTGACTGGTACTTGCTTAATTAATTTGATTAATATTATGGTGTTTCAATTCCATGAAAAATGAAAAACCCTCTGGGTTTCTGTTAGGATGGAATGGAAAATATGGGGCTGTATAATCTATTGTTTGGCAGTACAGTACTGAGCTATTTAGCTAAAGAATCCCTGTGTCGTGCGGACGGGAGAATGACAGGAATAATCAAGTCAATAAACATTGGGTAGTTAGATAGCCTATAGTTAATATACTGTTAAGTTTGATGTATAACTACTAACGTTAGGTAGATAGCTAACATACCGGTACGTACTGCAGTAATGATATGCTATGTGGTTCGTAAGGACAGCATAGCTACCAAATTATCAGCCAACATAACGTGTAAGGTAACTCATTTGAAATGTCATTACTTTATTACATAGAGTGCGTCCTCGCGGTAGCTTGCTACTCAATCGACTCTGCGGCTTGAGCATGCTTTTGGTGCACTGTCAGTAGCGTTGTAACGCTCGTTGATGGTGGAAGGAAGAGTGGACCAAAGCGCAGCGTGGAAAGTGTTCATGATATTTATTTTCAAGATACACTCAAACAAAAATAACACATTTTAAAAAGTGCAGCGTGGAAAGTGTTCATGATATTTATTTTCAAGATACACTCAAACAAAAATAACAAATAAAAAAAAAAAAAACGAAAAGTTCCGTCAGGCACAGACACTAAACAGAAATTAACACCCCACACAACCCAAACGGAAAAGCACAACTTATATATGATCCCCAATCAGAGACTACATGCTTTTGGTGCACTGTCAGTAGCGTTGTAACGCTCGTTGTCGGTGGAAGGAAGAGTGGACCAAAGCGCAGTGTGGAAAGTGTTCATGATATTTATTTTCAAGATACACTCAAACAAAAATAACAAATAAAAAAAAACTGACAGCTGCCTCTGATTGGGAACCATACTCAGCCAAAAACACAAAGAGTTAGAAAACATAGATTTTCCCACCCGAGTCACACCCTGACCTAACCAAACATAGAGAATAATAAGGATCTCTAAGGTCAGGGCGTGACAAGCATGCTGGACTTTGGGCAAGAAGGTTGAGGGTTTGAAACCTGCTCCCTGCTTGTTTCATTTGAACTTGTGCACAATTATCAGTTTATTATTTGGTTTATATTGCCCATTCATTGTCAGTTAGAGACAGTAGTGCATTGGGACCCAAAAGCATTATCAGTGCTCAAACTCCCGCTTGGTTATTGTCAAATCATTTTTTTCTTTCTGAAAGCAACTTTTTTATTTTCATTCCAAAATAATTGTTATGAAAGCAAAAAAAAAGGGTTGAAATGAAAAAAAATGTTTTGCAATCAAATATTTTGTAATAGAGCTCAGAACTTTATGCATTTTATTCCCAAAAAATATTTAGAAAACAAAACATGTATTGTAAAACAAAACTCCAATTTAATTTCGTTATCAACCACCCTACATTTTGGCCATTTTTTGAGAGTCAGTTTGGCTACAACCAATACTGTTCTGCCTTATATAGCAGACACCTACGAAGAAGGACTGTGTAATGATGGCATCTCAGGTAAGCAGCACTGGGCGTTCTTCTGTCCAGCTTTTACATAGCTAGTAGTTAGCTCCTATGATTCAGTGTCGGTTCATAACATTCTACTATATTACATAGCGTAGAATGATAAATCATGCTATTATTTTTCTCAACCTAACAAAAAGCATTTAGCTATGAACTCCTGTTCTAGCCAATTTCACTTTAATTAATCTAACTTTCTTTCATGGCAACTCATAAGCAGGCCATGTCCTATTTGTTTTATAGTCGATAATAATCATATTTCATGACAGTGTAACGGATAGCTTTTTTACAGAAGGATGAAAGAATGTCAGTTAAAGAGTTAGACCAGAAAGTCAGCGCCATGTGGGCTTTAGAATGGTCAGAAGAGGTCTCAGAGCAATGGGCCATCGTGTACAATGGCCAAGAGTTAGGGAGTCTCTGCAGCATGTAGGTGGTGCAGGTATCATTGCCAGAATGATCCAGCTTTGTTGCATTGCTCGGCAAAAATACTCTGTTCCTGCACACCTGTCTCTCGTCCACATTGATACAAATCAAAAATTGGGTACTAAGGTACTAAGATGTATAATGTCTCCATCAAATCTAAGAAGTTATTTTAACTTTTTTATTCTTACTTATTCCTTGACAAATTTTCAATGATGTATGAAATTGGAGTTGTTCTTCATCAACTGGTAATTCATAAATAATGAAGCAGGTTAATAGGGTAAACATTTCACTTTTAATTCCCAATGCTTTTTTTCAAGATACAACAGATAAGCATATTATTTTGTATACATATTGCATATTTCCCATCACCTAATGAACAACCACAATACCAGTCTGGTGTTAAGCTTTCTGTGCTGTGTTGACATATCCTGAATATGACATCTGCTGCTTTAGATTGAACGGTCATACTGTATCTCAGTTATTGTTTTCATATCTACATAGAAGAAGCTATTTTCTTTACTTTTAGAGTGTGAGCTGATCAAGAGGTCAAAAATGTAGATATTGCCAGATGTTCACTGTCCGAGGAACAGGCTGTGGAAGCTTTATTGCTGGTAAAAGTGTCCATAACCAGAGGTATTAAACTGGTTAAACTGGTTAAACTGGTTAAACTGTTCTGTGTTCTTTTTTTCTCTTCCTCGCTGCCTGTCTTGTTGTACATGGAACCTGTTTCACTTGCACAGTTTGGAGGAAGAAGGATACACTGTCAAATTCTATCCACCTCTTCTGTGTGGGATATGTGTCCCTACCTCGTCTGTGGGCAGATCTGCAGCATTTCACAGAGATTTGGAATAATCACCCTTTACGTACAGAGCTGAACCTGACACCTCACCAGCTGTGGCATATCAGAATGCACATTTTTGTTTTTGCCTTATCACTACACAGCTGATTCAAATGATCAAGTCATCATCAAGCTTCAAGTGGTATTTATGTCTAATAATGACATTATCATCTATTTTTCAGCATAGAGTACTCTTTGGCCACTTAGTGTGGACACCAGATGAGACCACACACACACACGATAACAGTCTCTCTCCTTCACTTCATCCCTCTCCCCCTTCTCACTAAATCCTCTAGGTTATATTAGCTGTGTTGGTGAACCCCTCCCGCATCTGAACTGGCTGACACAGAGGGCACAGAATGATCATATGTGAGAGGTCAGGTCAACAGGAAGTATTATTATTACATTGAAATACAGAGATAGAGATGTAGTAGTCCCAGAGTTATTGATCCAAGGTCAGTTTTGCATTTCACCTCCTGATGATTATGATGACGGACTGTGTTAGAATAAAAAAAACAAGGCTTAATCAAGTTCTCTAACTATCAATCTGTCTCTCGTCTGCAGGTATGTTTTGATGTGAGAGAGGAAGCCAGTCCTGTCATCGCCACCTCACCTGCTCTTAAGATAACCTTCAGGTCAACTGGGGGCCCATGGCTGGTTAGGAGACACCGCTAGAGACACTGTAATTGTGATGAACTGAGAGAATTTTAGGGTAGCAATGTAATTCGTTAATCATATGCTGTCTGCCTCTGTTCTTACCTCTTTCCCTTTCTGTCTTCTACACCTCTCCCCACCTCGTCTTTCTCCTTATGTTATAATGCGCACCATATGTGCATTGAAGTACAGATTGAACTTGTATTTATAATATAACATTACAATGATCATAATTATAACACCTGTATAATGAACTTCTTTCAATAAAGCGTTTCACATTCTCCACTGGTTGAAATTAAGTATCTCATTGAAATGCTATACTGCGTCTTCAGATTAATGCAGATGAAGGGAGTTAGATATGCATTGTTTACTTTCGGTATATATGAATTACAAATCAGCCTTTACTTAAATCATGTTTCTAGTCTGTTGCATAGTTACAATGTGTAATCATTGATTTCCCAGGAGCAGGAGTAGTAAACACTGTTGAAGTGTATAATTGTAATGCATACTGTACATGCAGACACAGAATCATTCAAAGAATGGAGATTGATACACCTGGTATTGGATATGACTGAAAAAGAATGTCTCATAGAGTCATATCTGAACCACACCTTTATTTGCCAAGGAAGAGTACATGATCAGTGAATATATTCAATGTACAGGCTACAATGTGGGCGGGATCTCATACATGGTAATAACTACAGTACATGTTTATAGGACTTGCATCCTTGGCACAATAAAGTTATTATAGTCTACTCAATACATAGGCTTCATTAATGCCATTCAGACTTGAAGTTGATACAACAGCTATGATAGCTGAGGTTCATAGATTGGTATGAATATTAGTTCAGAACCTAACATTTTAGGGTCCATACACAGATCGGCTACATACTATAGCTAGCTACACATCCATAGGCATACAGTTATTTTTATCCTCCACTACACAATAAACAAGTAAATAGTTAGCTAGCTATGTTACTTCAGCTGCATTGCACGGCAAGGCAAGCATACACAATTGTACATTCAATTTGCAGTAAATGCTTTAGCTAGCTAGATTCTTTACATCCACGGCTTCCCAAGACGACAGCCTGGTTTTCTCAGGAGTCCCTAAAACATTAAACAACACGAATTACAATGTCATACTGTGCTCATATCATAACACCAGCTAGCTAGCTGGCTAATGTTAGCTAGTCAGTTAACTTGCTAAATTGCGATTTTCGTAAATGAATGTTATGACAAAAAAAATGGCACAATCCACATTAACACATTCCCCTCAATTGTACATTTTTAGCTTGACTCGTTACGACGTTATAACTACTTACATCTGCTTCGCCGTAATGTTTTGTCAGCCATCTTTGTTGAAGAAAGCTCCAGGGACGGGTGGCACGCGTAAAAGTCGTCATTGGAACCACTCGATATGATTGGTTATATAAAAACCTTGGGACTCAAATGCATAATGAGAGCTCTAACTACCCCTTGTGGTGACCTGGAGTAATGATGCCGTGACGCTAGGTATCTCTAACTCCCGCGGTGTACGCTCAACTTTTAAAGGAGGAACCACAGTACATCTGAACCTGTAGCCGTTCTGCCCCTCAAGGGTTCTAAGCATGTTTACCAGTGTGTAGATAGACAGTGCGAAGGCATTGGAGGCTTCTGTGTCTCCAAACTCGACAGTGGGTTCAGAATGGTGCCTATCTCACATTGGACATTTTATTTTTTATTAGAAAGGCTTTCTTGAACGTGAACGTTCATGTGCCTTGAAGAGTGACTGCCCTTAAAAAGCAGCTAATCCTTTTGAGAATGGCCTATGATATAAGTCAAAAACAATTATTTGAGTGTCAAAATGTACTACAAAGTTTTAAATAGGATCATTTTGGTCATAAACTCAGTCTGGTCTAAAAAAAGAGATTGGAACCTCAGTGCATCACAACGAGTAAAGGAAGGTTGGGAATGGATTACAATTATGTAAACAAATCATGCCCCCTTTTGCCAATTCCACATGCAAATCGCCCCTCCTCCCACTTCGCTTCCCTTCATTGAGGGGGTTTGATTCATCTGTCCCTGGCACCCTGTTAGGCATGTTTTGCTTGCATTTGGTTTGGAACTGGGCTGCCTTCCAAGCGTGAGCCAGATGCCCCGTTCAAAGCCGATGACGGAGTCGGCTCAAATCAAAAGTAATGTAATTAGCACGTGTTGTAATGCGTGGGATTGTGTTTTGTTTTTGATAACAACGCTTTATCTGCCTTCCAAATGAAAACTAGTTCAAACATATGCACTGAAGAAAAATATAAACGCAACATGCAGAAGTGTCAAAGATTTTACTGAGTTACAGTTCAGAATATCAGTTAATTTATATAAATTATTTTGGCCCAAGTCTATGGAGTTCACATGACTGGGAATACAGGCAAGCATCGGTTACAGATACCTTTAAAACAAGTAGGGGCGTGGATCAGAAAACCAGGCAGTATCTGGTGTGACCACCACTTGCCTCATGCAGCTCGACAGATCTCCTTTGCATAGAGTTGATCTGGCTGTTGACTGTGGCACTCTGTCCACAATGTTGAAATCAGCAAACCGCACACCCACAAAACACCATACACCGCTGTCTGCCATCTAACCGGTACAGTTGAAACCGGGATACATCTGTTAAGAGCACACTTCTCCAGCGTGCCAGTGACCATCAAAGTTGAGCATTTGCCCACTTTACTCGGTTACGATGACGAACTGCAGTCAGGCCAAGACCCTGTTGAGGACGACGAGCATGCAGATGAGCTTCCTGAGGGGGTTTCTGACAGTTTGTGCAGAATTTCTTCAGTTGTGCAAACCCATAGTTTCATAAGCTTGACTTCATCCACATTTTGTTACGTTACAGCCTTATTCTAAAATCGATTCAATTGTTTTCTTTCCTCCATCACTCTACACATAAAACCCCATGATGACAAAGCAAAAACAGATTTTTAGACAATTTTGCAAATGTATAACATTTTTTAAACTGAAATATCACATTTACATAAGTATTCAGACCCTTTACTCAGTACTTTGTTGAAGCACCTTTGGCAGCGATTACAGCCTTGAGTCTTCTTGGATATGACACTACAAGCTTGGCAGACCTGTATTTGGGGAGTTTCTCCCATTCTTCTCTGCAGAGCCTCTCATGCTCTGTCAGGTTGGATGTGTAGCGTAGCTGCACAGCTATTTTCAGGTCTTTCCAGAGATGTTCGATCAGGTTCAGTCCAGGCTCTGGCTGGGCAACTCAAAGACATTCAGAGACTTGTCCCGAAGCCACTCCTGCATTGTCTTGGCTGTTTGCTTTGGAGGCCACTGTGTTCTTGGGTACCTTCAATGCTGCAGAAATGTTTTAGTACCCTTCCCCAGATCTGTGCCTCAACACAATCCTGTCTCAGAGCTCAACAGACAATTCCTTTGACCTCGTGGCTTGGTTTTGCTCTGACGTGCACTGTCAACTGTGAGATCTTACAAGGACAGGTGTGTCTTTCCAAGTAATTTTCAATCAATTGAATTTACCACAGGTGGACTCCAATCAAGTTGTAAAAACATCTCAAGGATGATCAATGCAACCAGGATGCACCTGAGTAAAATGTTGAGTCTCATAGCAAAGGGTCTGAATACTTATGTAAATAAGGTATTTAGTATATGTTTTTTTGTACATGTTCAAACATTTAACAAAAATGTTGCTTTGTCATTATTGGGTATTGTGTGTAGATTGATGAAGATGTAATGTAACAAAATGTGAACAAAGCAAAGTGGTCTGTATGTACATATGTACATATTTCCCTCAATTACCTCGTACCACTGCATATCGACTGGTACTCTGTTTATATAGAGAAGTTATCGTTATGCATTGTGTATTTATTACTCGTGTTACTATTTTTCTATTATCTCTGCATTGTAAGTAAACATTCCACTGGTAGTCTACACCTGTTGTTTATGAAGCATGTGATTTGATTGGATACATTTTATTTTACTGGTATATTTACTAGTAAACTACCAGCGTTTTGGTGACTTTATTATTTTGTTGTTAAATTTTATCACATGACATCTAATGTCCTTTTTGGGTACTTCAGATGACCTCTTTTGGGCTTTATCACATGTAAACTATATAAACTAATAAAATAAGATTTTTTAAACCTGGAAAACATTATCCTTAATATTAAACCATCAACGTAGTGAATTCAATTGGTGTTTAATATTAGGGTTTCAGCATGAAATATATATATTTACATTTTACACACATATTTATTTTACTATGTCTTTATTGTAAATGTGTTGGGGCCAAACTGGTGGCAGTTGTGAAAAAAGTCAATGGAAAATAATGTCATTGCTAATGCCATTGTTGATTAGATGCCTTCATAATTAAGCCTATTTTCTCTTGAGCCATATGGTCTATCCACTAAAACACATAAAACATTTATACTATATATGAATAATATATATATAATATTTAAGTTATTCAAGTATGTGTAAATTACCAAAGTTACCATAGATTGCCATAGACGGAACATAGGCGGAATACGTTTTGCAACCCTACGTTTGCTTGAATGTGAGTATTTGAATATGTATTTGGTTTGTGTGTGTGTGTATGTCACCGATGCTGTAATTTGTTTACTGGAACCAAACTTTTGATTCCAGCTAACATACATCCAGCTAACATAAAAATTGCCTTTTTGCCTTTGTGCAGATTGCCATGTCTCATTTTCGATTTATTGAAAATGATACTTTTTTCAAAGTATCTATATTTTTCAAACAAGCCTTGCAGAGCTGGCTACAATTTAAATTTCATCCCCCTGAAAAGATAGAACAAATATTACAACAAATATTATGGCTGAACTCAAATGTGCTGGTTGATAAAATACTGTACCTGTATTTATGGAAAAGATGTTTGAAAAGGGTATTTTGTTCTTAAATTACATTGTAAATTGTAATGGTAGAGTTATGTCCTTCGTGGTGTTATCAGAATTGTACGGGAAGGTCTGCTCAATCCAAGAGCACAACCAATTGACAGCATTAACCCAAAAATGGAGGAGGTGGGTGGCAGTGGGAGGAGGTAGGGAACTGGTCTGTCTGCCCAATATACAGGATCAAAACTGGCAGAGGAATGAAAATAGCATAAATAGGAAATTATACCAGTTTCATTTGAGGACCAGGATGTTGACAACTGTGCCATACTGATTGCAAAATAGTTGGGAAGAGAATTTTGATGTACTGATTCCATGGTACAGGGTGTATGAGTTGGTATATAAAACAATGCAAGATTCAAGACTTCGTGCTTTTCAGCTAAAATTATTATATCGAATTCTTGCCACCAACAACATGTTGAATATTTGGAGCATAAAATCATCGAAGCTCTGCAGATTCTGTTGTGAGGATACAGAATCAATAGACCATTTATTTTGGTAATGCCCTCGGGTAGCCTGTTTCTGGTCTCAGGTTCAGGAATGGCTGAAAATGCATAGCATTGATCTAAAATTGACCCTAGAAATAGTACTGTTAGGAGATCTTGAGAGACCGGGTCAGTCAATTACTAATATACTAATAGTCTTAGTAAAAGTATTTATCTTCAACTCGCAATCTGTATATTATATTCGATTAGACAGATTGCAATTCTACTTTAAACATCATAGCATAGTTGAAAGATGTGTGTTGCGTAGAAACACGAAGTGGGTGGCCAGCAGAGATAGATGGGATGGGCTGAGGGAAGCTGATGGTTGGTATGTGGAATTGGAGACAAGTGGGAGTGGAGTTGCTGTGTGTGAGAGAGAATGATGGTAAAAAAAAGTCAACATGAAACAATAAAAGTACATTTGAATGACACTAACTGGCAGTGTTTTTACAACTAATGCAGGTTTGCCTGAGGCTGATGCCGTGCAGGTGTTTGTATACATACATATACACACACTCTCATTCAAATAAACACATACAAGAACACACACACATACATGTAATCGTGCCAGACATGCACACAAACATATAAAGTAGGGATTGCTGTTATGATTTCAGTCGTCCTTGATGTCCTTTGTTTTAAATGTATTGTTATTATTATTTAAATTTTGCATTGTTGTTTGCTGTTTTCTTCTGTCTTTTCCTTTTTTCTCTTTAGTTCATTCTCTTGGATGTTGGTGCATTGGGGGGGTTTCTTGGTGGTGGGGAATGGAATTAATTGTATTTTGTTTAATTTTTTCTTCCTGGGGGGTGGGGGGGGGAGACTGTGGGAGGGGTCTCGAATGGTTGAGGGACAGCTATTGGGGAACTGTGGAGGGTTCGGGTTTCACAAGATTGTGATCATGAAAAAGGGAACTATGACATATATTTTATATCACTATCATGCATACGCACCCTCACACATAAGGATTGCTCTGTTGCGGAAAGACTGATACATGTTTGATAGTGTCTTGGTGCCGTATTGTTTGTCCTTCATGCTCTAATACTTTAATGTTACCCCTTACTTGTGTTTTTTGTAATAAATAATAATACTAAAATAATTAAACTTTTTTTTTTAATGCTTTGAAAGGTTCACTGACATCTGTCAATCAATCAAATAATCAAGTTTATATGATATCTGTTTACATAACATTTTCTTACAGAGCTCCAAAGCCAGCAAACAATATTAAACATATTTAGATGTTTTTTGTCTTCTTATGGTTATTTTGATGTCGAACACACCAAACATAATCCTATCAAACTATGTAATGATTGGTATTAAAAATCAAGTACATTCAAATCTGTCTATTTTTATTTTACAGTCTTTAAATGTTACTAATAAACCTTACAAACAGACATCCACTTTCTATGCTTAATGCTTATTACTGATCTCAAGACTTGTAGCCTATTGATTTCTCTCTCCCACCCCAAATAGTGATTATGGCTTTGAGAGGCAGAGTGATGGAGGATGCACCCCTGTCTTTTGGTTTGTTCCATCCTCCGTGTCCACAGACTGCACCACTGGGGACAGCTTCCTCAACACTACTGGGTATGGCAAATCTTCATTTAAACATTATGTACTGCTTAACTAGTCAGAATAACGTACAGTATTAGAGATCCCTTCAGCAAAGTTGACAGTATATTTTCTTGTTTTATTTTTTCATATGTATTTAAGATAGAGTATGGGCTGTCTAGATATTTATGTGTGTATGTGTGTATGTTGCAGATACCGTAAGGCTCTATCCAATAACTGCACTGCGGAAACCCTGGGGAAGTATAGCCCTAGGAGCCAGAGGTGTCCCCGCCAGGCCCCGAGAGGTCTGCAGCTGGTCACCAGTGAGGGGACACTTACGGCCACCATGGGGGACAACGTCACCTTCCTGGTGTTTCTGGAAGAGGTAATGTCTGTAATATTTCTTAGACATCTTATTGAAAGCATGTGCTGGGTCGTTCCACCAATTGGGTGCCTTTTGAGTAGCGTAACTTGGTGATACATTTTTTAAATAATAATCTGTCATAAAGAGCACATATTCAACTTAGATAACAAACATGTTTTGCCATTTAAAGAGGTTGATAAAAAAAGACAATAGCAAGTGCCTATTAAGTGCCAAGTAAAGTAACAGGGTTGACGATTTGGTCTTATCAGCCATAAATCCTCTTTTGATAGGGGTACAGAAGCTTGTTGTGTGCAACAGGGAGGGAAATTGAATGCAAGCTTCACCCCAAAAAATTGCTAAATGTTTCTAGTCTGTCAATCTATGTGCACAGACAAACATACACGTGACAAGACACGGATGTACACATTAATTTTGTATTGTAGATACAGTATGTGATAGTAGAGTTGTCGCCTGAGGAAGCACACTTAATGTGTTGTGAAAAGTTATAAGAAATGTAATGCCATGTAACATTTTTTATTTTATATAACCACCTTAGTGTTGCTGGACATCCTTAATAAATACAAATAGGTAACAGGGTTGATGTGTTATGCTCGACCCACTCAGTTTTCCACCACAAAACATGAGAAAATGGCAAAAAAAAAGAGTAGGACCAGCTCACCTGCTTGGACTTTAAAATGTTCCGTCTTTGTTTTTTGTTTTATATTTAAAAAATGAATCATTTTAAATAATTCCATATTAAAACGAGAGTTCAGTTCACGTAACAGGGTCGACCTTAAAATGATGAACAGGTAGTTTTTTTTTTTTACGTTAAAAGTAATCACCAATCACATTAAATGAACTAGGGGTTTACAATTATGGAGACAACTTTGAGAAATGTTGGGGCAAGTGGGTTAAATCTTACAAGAAGTCACTGTTACGCTCGTCGAAAGATGAGTTAAACCAAGGTGCAGCGTGGTAGGCGAACATCTTACTTTTATTTAAAATGAACACCAAAAAAAAAAATACACCACGAACGTAAAGTTCTGCAGGCTATACAGCAACTAACAAAAATCAAGATCCCACAAACTAAGGTGGAAAACAGGCTGCCTAAGTATGATCCCCAATCAGAGACAACGATAGACAGCTGCCTCTGATTGGGAACCATACCTGGCCAACAAAGAAATAGAACACATAGATTGCCCACCCTGGTCACACCCTGACCTAACCAAAATAGAGAATAAAACGTATCCCTAAGGTCAGGGCGTGACAGTCACAGCGGGTGCACATGTCAAAATGCTGAATAAATCAGATTGATTAAATTTTACATGTGGTCTATATTAAAAGGCACTTCATTTAATATAACAAGCTGTTAAAATTCAATATTTGTACTTGAAATATCAAAGGGATCCAAAAGGCACTCATTTTGTGGTATGAATGGGCATGTTATGTATTTGTCGCCCTATAGTATACATTTACATATACATTGGTTTACTCTCAATCGTCAACCAATGGATTGAGATGAGCTGCAGTGCATCATGTTGTACATTTTGTTGATTCGTAGAGCCTAGATTGTTGTTGTCAAACACTTGTAGCCATTGTCATATAACAGTTGTCACATATAACAATGTATTTCTACATGCAGAATATGTGTAGGATGTATAAATAAATATATGAATATATGTATTTCAATTGTGTTAAACATGCACTCTGTGGCCATTTAAAAAAAAAAATCTAATCATAAACATGTTTCCATTGGTAGAGTGATGGCTCCACAACAAGTATAACATTGGACTTTGGAGACGGGACGGCCATATCCTACGCTAACATCAGCTCCATAGAGGATGGAATCAAACATATATACAGTAAAGTGGGCATTTACCGAGTGGCTGCCACGGCACTCAACAGCCTTGGCTCTGAGAGAGTCTTACTATATCTACATGTTACCTGTAAGTGAAACAGCACATGAATGACTGATATAATTCATTTAATTTAGAATTACAGGTACTCTTTGCAACATTTCTACCCGTAAAAAAAAACTCTGTTAATGATGTATCTGCAATAGGAAAGGAATACACTTCCGTGAAAGGAAACACATCTATTTTATTTTACTGTAGGTCTCCTTGAGCAAGTGCAGCTTTCAGCTCCCTCGGTGGTTGTTAGGAATGAAGCAGTGAATCTATCAACAGTCCTGAAGCCACGTTACGTTGGATCAGTCACCTACTACTGGTGGTTCAACAACCACACTGAGGTCAGTGAAGTATTCCACAGTATCTTAAAACTTTACAGATTTACAGAACTTTACTTACCTCATTTACCATATTAATTGCAATATTGTGAATTGTACGGACAAACCCACCTTTAGTTTGTGACATTCTCTCTCTCTCTCTCTGTCAAACTCTATCACTCTGTCTTTTGTATATGTGTTAGCCTGTTATGACTTTAGTGGGAGGAATGTCCTTCACCTTCTCAAAGGAGGGAACCCATACTGTCACCGTGCAAGTGTCAGTTGGTAACACCGTCCTTCAAGACAAAATAACTGTTGCTGTCTATGGTAAGGTATTTGAAATGACTCATCTCTAAATTACAGAGGTGTTATATGTTTCTAACATTCAGGTGGTAAATGTTCTGTGATATAAAATACTGACTGTGATGCGACCAATAGAAGGTGATTTGATCATTTAGATGTTTAACGTTTAATCATTTATAACCTCTTCTGATCTATTAACAGTTTCTCTCTTATTATCTAGCATCTATCGCCATTAAATATGTGTCTTGTATTTTCCTGTAGAACATTTCAAGTCGCACGTTTTAGCCTTCTCCTCTAATCTGGAGGCCTTCAATCCTGGTGTGCCTGAATGGAGGCAGGACATCAGTAGAGTGGTCAAGGACTCCATGGTCCAAGTGAGTTCTCCTGTACCAGCCCAGCCTCACATCCAATTTGCGCATATATATACAAAATGTATTTCAGCAGATTTCGTGCGTTTTTGTTTATTTTTGTGTGGTTCAATTCGTTCGAAAATGCACAAATTTATATGCTACTTAATTCGTGCAAAAAGACACGAATTTAACCAGTAGGCACACAAGCCTTTGCAACAACCATATACGCGACTATACCTTACCCTAACCTTAACCCTAACCTTAACCATTCTACTAACTATACCTAACCCTAACTCCAACTGGACCTAACCCTAACCCCCACCCTACGGACAGACGACTCTTTAACCCAACCAATGGGTCAATCTACAAGTGGGCAACCATGGGGCCTACAACTTTGGCTGGCTGCGCCCGGACCCCTCGGCCTACACGCATATGTGTGGAGTTCACCCCCTCCCTTCCCCCCTCCGGTTTCCACGTGTCAGAGATGGAAGTGGATCAACCGACTCAAAACTAGAAACCAAACTCCTAGTTTGCACTATGCTTTCCACATCCGTTGACAAGCGGACCTAGACATCATGACCACACCACTCGATATGGACACATGGCAACCAACCGAGGACTAAACCTGCATAAGGTGCGGCGCAACTCAAGGGATTTTGCCTGATCCTACATCGAGTTTAAGAACAAAAATTAAATATAAACTATCGTGTCTATATGGTTGTTGAAAAGGCTTGTGTGTAGCCTACTGGTTAAATTTGTGTCTTTTCGCACGAATTAAGAAGCACATAAATTCCTGTCTTTTCTCACGAATTAAGCCAGAAAAACGCACAAAAATGCACGAAATTTGCTGAAATGCATTTTGTACTTATATGCACGAATTGATTGTGAGACTGTGTTGCCTGTACAGTACTACTACAGAACTTCTTACCAGTAAATTACTGTGATTACAGTAACTAATTGGTGCACTCTGATGATTATTTCAAGTCATTCTAACAGCATTGCAAACAACTTGGTAGCAAATTGTATGTCATGATGCTTCCCTCACTGAATTCACTGAAGTTAGCTGGTAAACATTACTAGCAGTATACGATTTCTAATTGCCACAAATCAGGTTATGTCCCTATAAGTATTTGGCTTAATGTAAATAGCAGGTAGAGTGTACCATATAAGGTAAAGTGTTTCCAGTCTCCTCCATTGTCTCTTTCAGGATGTTAAGAAGCACATTGGGTTACATAAAAGGCCTGGCTGCTGAGCTATATATATACACCACACACTGGCTTTCTGTCTTGTCAGCTATGACCATGTTTTATACCAGGAAACTGACAGGGTTGTTACAGCACAAATGCACTTAAAAAGGCCTGCTCTTTACTAAAGACTGTCAAAATGAACTTGCATGTTTGGGCTGATTTGTGCATTATCTCTTGCCAGTGACTGGTACTTAGTCAAATGACATCTTTAAAAAAACAAAAAAAGCTGGTGCATTTAGCCTTTTCCATAGTTAAGTCCAGTGTATGACATAACGTAATGAAAATATGGGAGAAACTGAGATGCCAGATGTATTTTTTTTATTTTTCATTACTTTTTAATTGAAGGTCACAGGGATCAGTGGAGAGCAGCTTCTAGTGTCAGTGCTCCCAGGGTTGCCAACGGCAGCAGAGTTTTGCATCGTCCCTGAAAAAAGGTCAACCGAGGGGAGAATGGATGGAAAAGTGACACATTTAGAGCAGGTAATGTATCACCAGATTATAAAGTCTTAAACGATTTTGTATTATTATTATAGTTCTACCCATTTACTTCCATTTATATAGATCCATTACATGAATCATGCTGTAGTTAGGCCTACAGTACCTCAATGTGAAATTAAGCAAGTAATAACAGCATCACTAAATAGCAGCACATTGTGAAAACACATTTCCCCTTGATTATATTCTTCATATCATGGTGGGTTCATCATTTGCTCATAATTCGTTTTTCTCTTTTCGCTGCTTTAATCAGACATGCATATGGAATCTACTGATCCTTTATTAGATATTCAAGCGCAACAAAAGGGCATTTATTCACACACTGCCACCACTAGAGGGCAATGTCTTCCCATCAAAATAACATAACTTTGCTCTTGAAAAGCTGCATTCATCTCAGTACATCCTTGCAACCTAAACTGTAGCATCACAATTTATTTCACATAACTCATGTCTAACCATTATAAGTTAATAGCTCTAAGACATACTATACTTATCATTCATTCCATCATAAAGGGTTTGCTTCGAATATAATATCTAAGATGCTGGACCTGGGCTCTAATGGTTTTTACAGCTCTATAATTCTTGACATTCTATAGAGTTGATAAAACACACCACGTTTTCATCTGCCTTTCAGCAGCTCAATCGTATAGTAAAATTGATATCCATTTCAGTCCACCATCAGACATTTTTATTCTGCATGATCTGTTACACTTATTGCATATACAGTGCCTTGCGAAAGTATTCGGCCCCCTTGAACTTTGCGACCTTTTGCCACATTTCAGGCTTCAAACATAAATATATAAAACTGTATTTTTTTGTGAAGAATCAACAACAAGTGGGACACAATCATGAAGTGAAACGACATTTATTGGATATTTCAAACTTTTTTAACAAATCAAAAACTGAAAAATTGGGCGTGCAAAATTATTCAGCCCCTTTACTTTCAGTGCAGCAAACTCTCTCCAGAACTTCAGTGAGGATCTCTGAATGACCCAATGTTGACCTAAATGACTAATGATGATAAATACAACCCACCTGTGTGTAATCAAGTCTCCGTATAAATGCACCTGCACTGTGATAGTCTCAGAGGTCCGTTAAAAGCTCAGAGAGCATCATGAAGAACAAGGAACACACCAGGCAGGTCCGAGATACTGTTGTGAAGAAGTTTAAAGCCGGATTTGGATACAAAAAGATTTCCCAAGCTTTAAAAATCCCAAGGAGCACTGTGCAAGCGATAATATTGAAATGGAAGGAGTATCAGACCACTGCAAATCTACCAAGACCTGGCCGTCCCTCTAAACTTTCAGCTAATACAAGGAGAAGACTGATCAGATATGCAGCCAAGAGGCCCATGATCACTCTGGATGAACTGCAGAGATCTACAGCTGAGGTGGGAGACTCTGTCCATAGAACAACAATCAGTCATATATTGCACAAATCTGGCCTTTATGGAAGAGTGGCAAGAAGAAAGCCATTTCTTAAAGATATCCATAAAAAGTGTTGTTTAAAGTTTGCCACAAGCCACCTGGGAGACACACCAAACATGTGGAAGAAGGTGCTCTGGTCAGATGGAACCAAAATTGAACTTTTTGGCAACAATGCAAAACATTATGTTTGGCGTAAAAGCAACACACCATCCCCACTGTCAAACATGGTGGTGGCAGCATCATGGTTTGGGCCTGCTTTTCTTCAGCAGGGACAGGAAAGATGGTTAAAATTGATGGGAAGATGGATGGAGCCAAATACAGGACCATTCTGGAAGAAAACCTGATGGAGTCTGCAAAAGACCTGAGACTGGGACGGAGATTTGTCTTCCAACAAGACAATGATCCAAAACATAAAGCAAAATCTACAATGGAATGGTTCAAAAATAAACATATCCAGGTGTTAGAATGGCCAAGTCAAAGTCCAGACCTGAATCCAATCGAGAATCTGTGGAAAGAACTGAAAACTGCTGTTCACAAATGCTCTCCATCCAACCTCACTGAGCTCGAGCTGTTTTGCAAGGAGGAATGGGAAAAAACTTCAGTCTCTCGATGTGCAAAACTGATAGAGACATACCCCAAGCGACTTACAGCTGTAATCGCAGCAAAAGGTGGCGCTACAAAGTATTAACTTAAGGGGGCTGAATAATTTTGCACGCCCAATTTTTCAGTTTTTGATTTGTTAAAAAAGTTTTAAATATCCAATAAATGTCATTCCACTTCATGATTGTGTCCCACTTGTTGTTGATTCTTCACAAAAAAATACAGTTTTATATCTTTATGTTTGAAGCCTGAAATGTGGCAAAAGGTCGCAAAGTTCAAGGGGGCCGAATACTTTCGCAAGGCACTGTATATATGCAATATATGATACACTTATTTGCATATGTTGCAACATGTAAACGTAATTCCAGTCGCTTGCAGTTAGTCTTGAACTGAGTTAATAGGTATTTAATTACAATGATGCATCATGTAATTGGACACATCAGAGGAGACTAGTGGCGGGGCAGCCTGAGTTGGGAATTAGGTGGATGTATTTATCTATAGCCTGTCTGAATACCTGGCAAGACATCACAGACAATAGGTTGATATATCTTAGTTCACTATTGCACATCTTATAGTGTCGTGTGTGTGCACGTTGGGTTTGTGTGTGTCTGTGTGGTGGGGGGGTGGTGATGTCTGGCACAGCTTATTAAAATGTGTTATAGATTTACTGACCCTGATATGCCACTAGAATAAAAAGTAATTATTCATACAGTGTAGAGCAGTCTAATTTTAACCAGTGGAAAGATTTTAGAAAGAGCGAGATGGAATTAGTGAGCCATGGCTAAGGAGTCGAATAGGTTTTGGGAAGGCTTTCTGGTCTCTTGTTAAATGGTTTCTGGTAAATTGTTAAATTACTGCTTTTTCTAGCTGTGAACCCTTAATGAAAAAACAGGCTTCTGGCAAACAGTTGTGGCAAATCTTTGGCCAATTTTCCTAAAATTGCTCATATTTTCAGATGCAAATATTTTTTTTTGTCACTTGTCTACACACAATACCCCATAACGTCAAAGTGGAATTCTGCTTTTAGAAATTTTTACAAAAAAAATTAAAAGCCGAAATGTCTTGAGTCAATGAGCATTCAACCCCTTTGTTATTGCAAGCCTAAGTAAGTTCAGGAGTACAGATTTGCTTAACAAGTCAAATATAAAATGTTGCATGGTCTCACTCTCTGTGCAATAATAGTGTTCAACATTATTTTTTATTCACTACCTCATCTCTGTACTCCACACATAGAATTATCTGCAAGGTCCCTCAGTCGAGGAGTGAATTTCAAACACAGATTCAACCACAGAGACCAGGGAGGTTTTCCAATGACTTGCAAAGAAGGGCACCTATTGGTAGATAGGGGAAGCAGACATTGAATATCCCGTTGAGTATGGTTATTAAGTACACTTTGGATGGTGTCTCAATACACCCAGTCACTAGAAAGATACAGGCGTCCTTCCTAACTCAGTTGCCGGAGAGGAAATAAAACGCTCAGGAATTTCACCAATGGTGACTTTAAAACAGTTACAGAGTTTAATGGCTGTGATAGGGGGAAATTGATGATGGGTCAACAACATTGGAGTTACTCCACAATACAGAGTGAAAAGAAGGAAGCCTGTACAGAATAAACATTTCCAAAACATGCATCCTGTTTGCAACAAGGCATTATGGAGAGTGGTACTCAGTAATGTGTTGTATTGGATTTTCCCCAAGCATAATTGCTTTGCCACATTTTTCGCAGTATGAGTTATTTTCAAACATAGTGGTGGCTGCATCATGCTATGGGTATACTTGTAATCTTTCAGGAGTGATGAGTTTGTCAGGATAAAAAAGAAACGGAATGGAGCTAAGCACAGGCAAAATCCTAGAGGATAACCGGGATAAGTCTGCTTATACACCAGACATTGGGATATGAATTTCAGCAGGACAATAACCTAAAACACAAGGCCAAATCTACCCTGGAGTTGCTTCCCAAGAAGACAGTGAATGTGAGTTGACAAAATACAGTTTTGACTTAAATCTACTTGAAAATCTATGGCAAGATTTGAAAATGGTTGTCTAGCAATGATCTACAACCAATTTGACTTGGATACATTTTTAAATAATAACAATGGGCAAATATTGTACAATCCAGGTGTGCAATGCTGTAATCGCTGCCAAAGATGATTCTAAGATGTATTGACTCAGGGGTGTGAATGCTTAGGTGAATGAGATATTTCTGTATTTCATTTTCAATAAATAAGCAACAATTCTGAAAAACAAGATTTCACTTTGTCAGTATGGGATATTATGTGTAGATGGGTGAGACAAAAAGGCACTCTACCTACAACATTTACTTGAGAGAAATGTGAACACGACGGGGATGTTGACCTTGATAACTAAGCAATGAGCTTTCAACCAATGGATGTTTAAAAGAAAAGGAACCAAATTAAAATTATTAAAACCAAACAAAAATATTAAACCCAGTTCAGAACTGTTGCCTTTTTGAGTGAAAAAAAGGAACATTATTAGATGAAAAATTGTATTTGGCCTTGTATTAGCCCATAAAAATGCATTGAAAAACAGATTCACTACATGGAACAACAGATAGTCCCCCCAAAAAAATCGTAAGGAAGTTTGTTCTGAAGTGTCTGTTCTATATCTAAGAGATACAGTTGAAGTCGGAAGTTTACTTACACCTTAGCCAACTACATTTAAACTCAGTTTTCACAATTCCTGACAATTAATCCTAGTAAAAAATCCCTGTCGTAGGTCAGTTAGGATCACCACAATATTTTAAGAATGTGACATGTCAGAATAATAGTAGAGATAATGATTTATTTAATCTTTTATTTCTTTCGTCACATTCCCAGTGGGTCAGAAGTTGTCATACACTCAATTAGTACTTGGTTGCATTGCCTTTAAATTGTTTAACTTGGGTCAAATGTTTTGGGTAGCCTTCCACAAGCTTCCCACAATACGTTGGGTGAATTTTGGCCCATTCCTCCTGACAAAGCTGATGTAACTAAGTCAGGTTTGTAGGCCTTCTTGCTCGCACATGCTTTTTCAGTTCTGCCAACAAATTCTCTATAGGACTGAGGTCAGGGCTTTGTGATGGCCACTCCAATACCTTGACTTTGTTGTTCTTATGCCATTTTGCCACAACTTTGGAAGTATGCTTGGGGTCATTGTCCATTTGGAAGACCCATTTGCGACCAAGCTTTATCTTCCTTACTGATGTCTTGAGATGTTGCTTCAATATATCCACATCATTTCTCCCTCATGATGCCATCTATTTTGTGAAGTGCACCAGTCCCTCCTGCAGCAAAGCACCCCCACAACATGATGCTGCCACCCCCGTGCTTCACGGTTGGGATGGTGTTCTTAGTCTTGCAAGCCTTCCCCTTTCTCGTCCAAACATAATGATGGCCATTATGGCCAACCAGTTCCATTTTTATTTCATCAGACCAGAGGACATTTCTCCAAAAAGCATGATCTTTGTCCCCCATGTGCAGTTGCAAACCATAGTCTGGCTTTTTCATGGCAGTTTTGGAACAGTGGCTGCTTCCTTGCTGAGCAGCCTTTCAGGTTATGTCGATATAGGACTCATTTTACTGTGGCTATAGATATTTTTGTACCTCTTTCCTCCAGCAGCTTCACAAGGTTCTTTGCTGTTGTTCTGGGATTGATTTGCACTTTTCGCACCAAAGTATGTTAATCTCTAGGAGACAGAACGCGTCTCCTTCCTGAGCAGTATGATGGCTGCGTGATCCGATGGTGTTAATACTTGCGTACTATTGTTTGTACAGATGAAAGTGGTACCTTCAGGCATTTGGAAATTCCTCCCCATGATGTCAATTAGCCTATCAGAAGCTTCTAAAGCCATGACATAATTTTCTGGAATTTTCCAAGCTGTAACTTAGTGTATGTAAACTTCTGACCCACTGGAATTGTGATACAGTGAATAATAATAAGTGAAATAATCTGTCTGTAAACAATTGTTGGAAAAATGACTTGTGTCATGCACAAAGTAGATGTCCTAACCGACTTGCCAAAACTATAGTTTGTTAGCAAGACATTTGTGGATTGGTTGATAAGTTTGTTTTAATTACTCCAACCTAAGTGTATGTAAACTTCCGACTTCAACTGTATGAGAAAGATCAGAAATGATTTGTAAAAAAATCGACACATATTATCCCCCTTATTTTTGGCACTAAACCGTTTCTATATACAGTTTACTTCATTATATTTTTTCAACTGGTACCAGAGACAAGTCTCGTGAGGCCTGTGGGCTTCCTAGAGCAAAACTACAGACATGTATGTGTCTGTGAGAGTCTCACCTTTCCACAGAGGGTCATATTAGTGTATAGCCCTAAAGCAGGGTTTATTTTTCAGCCTGGGACCCAAATTCAAAATGTTGTGTTTTCCTGGTACCCAAGCTTAGGAAAATACGCAACTATACCTAAATATCGGTACATTTCATTGCCCTCATGCCTAAAACAAATGCAATATAGACAAAAACAAATAACAATGAAATTAAATATTCATATACAGTAAATATATATTCATGTTTATTTTCCCCCATTTAACATCTACTGCTTTCTCAGTCAGGCAGTAGACTGTTTCTTGCTGTAGAACCCAGAACTGTGTGAGTGTTTGCCTCAAAAAGCATCAGTCAATTTATTCCAGTTCAGAATACACATTTTTACTTGTATTTTAACAGAAACAGTTCCAACCTAGACTAGTTTCCAACAATAATTTCCGACAATCAACAATCATTACAGATGTAGGAGGATTGTTTGAAAGAGAAACTCACATCTACTACTATGAGAGTTACTATTTCTGCTTTTTTGAAGGTCTACTTTTTGCCTATTCTAAAATTACAACACTGCCTTGCTAGCTGACTTACCTTTCCAATGTCAAAGCACTGTTTCCTGAAGCAGGATCAGCACTGTTTCCTGGTCAGGAGGTGTCATTTTATTAATTTGTTTGTTTACTAACGTTAAGCACTTCTCCGCGCAAAACACATTGTGTTTCTCCTTATTTGTCAAAGTAAGAGAGAGAAACTCATCCCTGTCTTTGCGTTTCACGACAGTTGAGCTCAGTCAGAACTTGTGGCTAGCATGAGTCCATTTGATGACAGCGGTGAGTGATGGCGAGTGGGAATGACAAGTCATTGGCTGTCAGGGCATCATCTGCTGCTGAATGATAGCGCTGCCTTGTGTGTCGTGGAGTGATCTTCAAGAAAAGTGCAGAAAATGATCTGGCATCTCCCTCTCCCACTTGCGCAACTGCCGAACTGAGCAGAGACCGCTGCTAAGCAGAGAGTGCACTGAACAGATAGCACAGATGCACTTGGCCAAATCAATTCCAGTAATTAATTAAATAATAAAACATTTACTCTGACACGTTGCAACCCACCATTAACAGGTCGGTGGGTCGCGACCCATAGGAAAGGCTGCCCTAAACTGTTGCGGACGCTACAGACGGACGTTGGCAGATTGTCTGTGCCGACTTCAGATGAGTCCCAAGACGCTTGTGGGGGCAGATGCGGAAGCGCGACATCAGCGGATGCGGTGGACAGATATCTTACGCTGACAGTTTTTTATGGGGATTTTTGTATTATGCTAATGAGATTTTTGCGTGGCAGCAGAAAATCGACTCTAGGGGTTATTAAGGGCCAGTTGTCTACAAGTTGTTTCTTCTTCCTGATTCAGGTGTATAATCCTTGGGTGGAAGAAAAGTGACATACCATTTAGTTATGCCGACTATGTAGTTGGTGAGCGATGGATTGGCAATGTAGAAAACAAGCTCCCGGGCGGTTGTAAATAATTCACCCCCAAATTCATCTTTTCAAAATGTTTATATATTAAGCTTCAGTATAAAATGAGTGGGGGAAGTTGAACGAGATGTCAGAATAAGTGTAAAACACAAGTTATAGAGTCAGATAAAGCAGAAATGGATGAAGATATACACAGCCCTCAACAAGCAAGGCAAGACGGCAATGTCGAAAGTGAGATGGAGAGGAACCCAGCGAAGGAAATTCTGATAAGTATTAGCAGAGAAATCTGCAAACTTAGAACCGAAGTGAGAGGGAACCTGACTACATTCAAGGACGAAGTTGAGAAGGAAATAAAGAAGGAGTTAGAGGAATTCAAACATGAAGTTTCAGCGAGGCTCCAGGAAATGTAATGGGAACTTCACGCCCAAAGTAAAGTTTTTAAGGGGCAGAGACACGGATCGAATAGCTGGAAGGACAAAACATGGAAATTGGCAAAGCTCTACTTCTTCCATTGAAACAACAACAGTGAATACAGGAGAAACTGAGGGACCTTGAGAGGGAAGGTCCAGGCACAACAATATCCATATTTACGATATTGCTGTGGATGCAGAGGGAAGAGATATGCCCCAATTCATTGAATGTCTACTCAAAAATGAACGTTCTCTGCCGACAGACACAGATCTTCCGATCCAGAAAGCATACAGGGCACTTGCTCAAAAACCAATACAATACAAAGGAAATGATTTTGAGGAAAGCCTGGCAGAAGAAGATTAAACATGGAACACGCATACTGTCATTCGACCACGATTACGCTCATGAGGTGATTCAGAGATGCAAATCCCCCATGGACAACGGTCTACAGCAGTGTGGCTGAGGCTGTACAGGACATGAGGAAGATGGGATTCAGTATCGAGGTAGAGGAGAGAACGGGCTCAACAGCATCACCAGTGAGAGACAACTACAACACGTGTTGATGTGGAGGCGTGTGGGAGGGGAGCGGAATTCTGCCAGAGCCGAAGGATAAGAGACGGTACAATGAGCAAGGGACAGACTGCAGTAATTCAAACGGAGATCTAATTCTATGGATATATATGTGATTTGTAATAACGGGTATGGGGAATTTGCTAGGGCTGAAATATGATGTAGGTGGATAACACCTATAGACAGCTGGGTTGACCAAGCAATTTATAGCTAGCCAAATAGCCTGCAACCTCAGCTCTGCTAATTTGTTTTGGGGCTAAAACTGTCATTGTTTATAGGCTATAACCCAGCCTTGGATAGGGTCACTTGAGGATTAAGGCCAATCGGTTAACATACTGACGTAACGTTATTTCCGACTGTTTACTTTAGCTGCAACAACGTTTTATTCAGAAACTCACAAACGAAGTGAATCTTTCAAACGGAACACCGACTCTTTTGATTAGGAACCAAGACTGGCGGGTGTGTGTCATAAACTGGTCATAGCTAGAATGTGTAGAGGGAGAATTTTATACTATCTCTGCACTGCTAGAGAGGGGCCTCCACATAGCATGGATTTTTCTCCTCGGACCACACAGGGGGTGTGTGGGGAGGACTGCATTGGGCAACCCATTTTTTTGAAGGTCTACTTTTTGTTATCTTATTGAGATCTTGTATCCAGATTGTATCCAGATGTTCAGGGTTTGAATTTTTTTTTGTTTACCGGGGTTCCAATACCATCTTGATGTATAAAAAACAATGCAACATATGACTAATTAATCCACTGGGAGTTCGGCCCGTGAATGGTTTGAACAATCCTATTAAGAGAAGTAAGGTTTTTTTTTAAATAAAAAAGGAGAACGCACAAGCCATTTATCACAATTGGAACATGAAAAACTGAAAAACACATTCTACAATACTTTTAAATAGAAACACAGTAGGGGTCTGGCGATCATTATTATTAACTATGTTCATTTTGAAAGTATTAAGTCAATTAATGACAAAAAGGAGAGATTAGCGGTGGTAATGGGGAAAATATAACATAAAGAGGTAACTAACATTCATGTTTATGTCCCTCCAGAGAGTGAAAAGTAATTTTTTATACATTTATTTTAATTTGTACGGGCAATTTGAACCTGGTGTTAAATCATCTGGACACGACCAGTACTAGGAGAAATAAAATGCACCTCACAAAGTTGATTGATATCTCATTGATAGAACTGGGACTGATAGATATCTGGAAGGACCTCCACACATTGGAAAGGGATTATACCCGTTACTCTGTACTTCACTCAGTCTATTCTAGGAAGAGGTAGGGAGTGCAGTTGCTCGACTTGAGAACAACAATTCTCCAGGGAGCGACGGCTTCCCATCAGAGTGGTACAAAACCTTTGAAGAGGGATTGACCCCTTTGCTTATGCTGTATCATCCTTCAATTAGACCTTGAAGTAGGAGGGCCTTACTCCCCCATCGTGGAAGGAAGCTATTATCTCAATTTAGTTATGCATTACATTTAACTATGGTTCCCTAAAAGCTTTCCTGGGAGGTTTTATTAATGTTTTGAGAATAGACATTTTAGGTCATTTGAAGGTAATTAAATAACGTTCTGAGAACATGTTTCAATAAGGCTTTTAATAACACTGCTAGCTTCGGTTAATAGGATAGGCTGCATGGAAATTAATTTGCTTAGGCATTAATCATGCAAACACATTTATGTTGTATTGTGGAAGGGAAGGGAAAGGGGGAAACCTTGTACTACTGAATGTCTTCAACTGAAATGTGTCTTCCACATATAACCCAGCGGAGGGCTGCCTTAATCGACAATGGATAATCGTCTTCTTCAGGGGCAGAACGACAGAGCACGGGTCAGTGAGATTCGTACCTATGATATTCTGTTCTATTTCCATGGAAATAGTCCACTGTGGAACCAGAATGGAGCTACATTAGCATGGCATGTTGATTCTTTTGTACTTATACAAAGCTGTTCATTTTTGTCTATTCAAACAGACTCCACCTCAAACAAAACAAGCACTCATTAAGATCAGGTGTGGTCAATTAGTCAAACACACTTAATTAACAAGATAGAAGATAGTGAGACCCAAAGTGGGTCGTGACATGTCTGACTAAATGTATAGTTATTTAGTTAATTACTGGAATTGATTTGGCCAACTGCAACTGCGCTCACTGTTTAGCAGCGGTATCTCAGCTCAGTTTGGCAGCCGCATGATTGGGAGGAATATGCCCGTGTGCTTCCTTGTGTTCCAGATCCTTTTTCTGCAGTTTTCTAGATCACGCCGCGACCCACACGCTGAAGCGCTGTCGTTCAGCAGCAGATGATGTGCTGTCAGCCACTGACTTGTCATTCCCACTCGCCATCACTTACCGCTGTCATCAAATGGACTCAAGCTAGCCACAAGTTCTGACTGAGCTCAATCATCATGAAATGCATATACAGCGAGGAGTTTCTCTCTCTTTGATTTGTACAAACTTTGAGAAATAACGAGGATCGACCGCAATGTGTTTTGTGCGGGGAAGTGCTTAGTAATGAGTCTCTCAAAACAAACAAATTAAAATGACATGTCCTGACCAAACATCCACAGCATGACAGTAGACCAAGGGAGTTCTTTCAGAACAGGGCAGGATGCTTCAGGAAACAGTGCTTTGACAGTGGAAGAGTAAGTCAGCTAGCAAGGCAGTGTTGTAATTGTATAACAGGTAGAACAGCACTTAACAGCATAAGTAGAAATAAGGGAGCACCATCTCTCGTAGTAGTCGTTGTGAGTTTCTCTTTCAAACAATCCCCTCGTACTCAGCTAATAGCTAACGTTAGCCAAAGCAAGCCAGCTAGAGACTAGGGTTGCCAACTGTCCCGTATTACCCGGGATGTCCCTTATATAGGGCTAAATTGGTTTGTCCCGTATGGGACACTCCCTTGTCCCGTATATTCATCCAATCACAGTATAGCGTAAAAGCACCAATTCCTACAAAGTAATTTCTGTTGTTTGGTCGGTTTGGCATATCAAGGAAATCTGGATAAACCTGCAAAAAAAGAAAATACTTTGCAGCTACAACAAACAATAAGAAACAAAAAGACGTGGGTTAAGCCCATCAGTGGTGACTCGACGAAAGCTTTCTGTACTTTATGCCGTCGGGAATTCTCAATAGGCCATGGAGGGGAGAATGACCTAACTCAGCATGCATCCACAGAAATGCACAAGAAGACCAAGCTAGCTAAAGGTGCTAGCAATATCGGTGCATTCTTCATGACGTCTACTGCGGAAAATAACAATATCACGGAAAGCGAAGCCTCGTATGTGTACCATTCGGTTAAACACAGACTCCGGCTACAACAGCACCAACTGTCTTGTTAAGCTCAAAGGTGCTTTGTTTCATGACTAAAATGATGTGAAGAAGATGCACTTGGGAAGAACAAAGGTTAGATTATTACACTGAATGTTTTAGGACCAAATACTGTGCCGGATATTTTAGATGATGTGTCCCCGACCTAAGGTGAGCCCGTGTATTTCCCAGTTGCCAGGGATGCCTCAAACAAGGGAAATAGAAACATGTTTCCAGTGTGCGTGAGATATTTCTCTGTGTCTGATGGAGTGCAGTGCAAGTTACTTGACTTTTACGACAATGATGAAACTGCAAATGGCATCCATCAAGCTCGGATGAACTATCTGGAAAAGCTTGAACTGGATATTAGACACATCACAGCAGATATGCAGCAGATAATGCCAATGTCAACTTTGGAAAACACCTCTCTGTTTACCAGTTATTGAGCAGTGCCAACAATCGCTTTCTGAAAGCTAATTGCCCAGCACACATAGCTCCTAATGCCTGCAAGAAGGATTGTGATCAGCTGTCAGTGGATATTGAGACAGTTGTTTTAAAGATCTACAGCCACGTCTCAGTATCTGCTTCCCGAAGAGAGGAACCGCTTGCATTTTTTTGCCTTTGTTGACATTGAATGGAGTGAAATTCTGCGACATGTTTGCACACGATGGCTCGCTCTTCATCCAGCTGTCGATCGTCTCCTGCAAAGCTGGCCAGCTCTTACTTCCTACTTCAGGTCCCTTGGGGAGACTTGCCCTGTGGCACTGAAGAGTGCTTTTGAGTATGAAGAAAAAACGGAAGCTGCTGAGATTTATCTGATTTAAGTTAGCCAGTTAGCCTATCAGAAGCTTCTAAAGCCATGACATCATTTTCGGGAATTTTCCAAGCTGCTTAAAGGCACAGTCAACTTAGTGAATGTAAACTTCTGATCCACTGGATTTATGATACAGTGAGTTATAAGTGAAATAATCTGTCCGTAAACAATTGTTGGAAAAATGTCTTGTGCCATGCCAAAACTATAGTTTGTTAACAAGATTTTTGTGGAGTGGTTGAAAAACTAGTTTTAATGACTCCAACCTAAGTGTATGTAAACTTCCGAATTCAACTGTAAATCAAGAGAAGGTCATATTTAGATAAAAATATTTTTACATGATAGTTCATTGTTATTGGTTTTGACAAAAGGCTTTCTCTGCTTCTCTAACAGACCTTCAAAGGGAACAGAGCTATCCTCAAAGCTTCATACTAGGTGAGCCTAAATATAGCCAAATCAAAGAAGCCCCACACTATAGGAGAGGAGCTCATCAAACCCTGCCTGAGGGATGTCTGTGTATCTCTTTTGGGTGAGGAGGCAGTAAAAAAAGAGGACTCAGTAGGCAAAAGAATGACACAGTAGGCAAAATAATAAGATATATGTCAGTTGACATAGAAGCATCCGTGATAGTAAAGATTTCAATTAGATGAGTCAGCAGATGTGGCTGGAATTCCGCAATAGACGGTATATGCATGATACGTATTTGATGACGATATCCAGGAGGAATTTCTTTTCTGTGACCATCTACAAACAACAACAAGGGGAGAGGACATTTTTAGGGTGGTAGACACTCATTTGAAAGACTTACAAATTGACTAGGCAAATTGTGTTGGGATTTGCACTGATTGTGCAAGATGCATGACTGGGTGCAACTCCAGATTCATAGCTCATGTCCACAGAGTGGTGCCCAACGTGAAACTGGCACATTGTATTCTGACAGTCTTTGGCCAGCAAAGCATTACAACCTAAACTAGGGGCTGTTTTTGACTCAGTCGTGAAGATGGTGAATCTGACCAAGAAGAGACCTATTCAAACAAGACTGTTCAGAGAGCTTTGCAAGGAGATGGGAGCAGACCATAAGCACCTGCTCTTTCTTTTTGAGGTTAGGGGAGGGTCCTGGAGAGGCTGTGGGTACTGAGAGAGGAGGTTCTGGCCTATCTGAAGAAAGAGGACAGTGACCTTGCAGTCCTATTCCGTGACAAACTGTGGTTGGCTAGGCTGGCTTAACTGGTTGACATTTTCAGAAAACTCAATGAGTTGAACACAAGCCTCCAGGGCAAGGAATCAACCATTTTGGAGCTTGAAGATGGCATCAGAGGATTCGCTGCATGCCTGGGATTGTGGCAGTCACAGCTGAAGGCTGGAGCATATGGCATGTTCCCTGTTCTGTCAGCTCACATGCAGCTGTAAGTTTCCCCCCTATGTAAAGCTGTGAAGAAGGACATGGCTGAGCACATGACCAGCCTGCAGCAGAACTTTGACCGGTACTTTCCTAACCCACAGAAATCTAAAAAAACTTCAATGGGTGAGGTATCCTTTTCAAGCAGTGTCCTCATCAGACCTAGGACTAGTCTGCCAGAGATGGAGGCCTTAGTGACGCTACAAGGAAGCAATGGAAGCAAGATGCTTTTGGAGGCAAACACACTCACACAGTTATGGGTTGCTCATCTACAGCAGGAAGCGGTCTCCTGCCTGGCTGTGAAAGCAGTAGATGTTCTGATCTAGTTTGGCACCACATAGCTATGCGAGTCAGATTATCAATTCTGGCATACTTTAAAAACAAGTACAGAAACAGACTTCATGCATGACCTCAGGGTTGCACTGTCAAAACCTAAGCCCAGAATAGACCTGGTTGTTGAAAACTTCAACCAGTCACACACCTCTCATTAGGACTGTGTGTGTGTGTGTGTGTGTGTGCTCGTCTACATCTGTGTGATGTGATCAATCAGTTTATTCCAGTTCAGAATACACATTATATATTGTATTTTATCAGCAACAGTTCCAACCTATACTTTCTACAGAAAGATTACATTTTTTTACCAGGTAAGTTGACTGAGAACACATTCTCATTTACAGCAACAACCTGGGGAATAGTTATAGGAGTGGGATGAATGAGCCAATTGTAAGCTGGAGATGATTAGGTGACCATGATGGTATGAGCGACAGCTTGGGAATTTAGACAGGACACCAGGGTTAGCACCCCTACTCTTACAATAAGTGCCATGGGATATTTAATGACCTCAGAGAGTCAGGACACCTGCTTAACATCCCATCTGAAATACAGCACCCTATACAGGGCAGTGTATAGGGCATTGCAATATTTTTTAGATCAGAGGAAAGAGAGCCTCCTACTGGCCCTCCAACACCACTTCCAGCAGCATCTGGTCTCCCATCCAGGGACTGACCAGGACCAACCCTGCTTAGCTTCAAAAGCAAGCCATTTTTATTTTTTATCTGTACTGTTACTTAGGGTTGCATTATCAAAAACTGAGCCTGTGTGTGTGTGTGTGTGTGTGTGTGTGTGTGTGTGTGTGCTTTGTTCACAGGAGGTTGGTGGCACCTTAATTGGGGAGGACAGGCTCATGGTAATGGCTGGAGCAGAATTAGCGGAATGGTATCAAATACATCAAACACATGGTTTCCAGGTGTTTGGTGCCATTCCAGTCGCTCTGTTCCAGCCATTATTATGAATCTCCCTCCCCTCAGCAGCCTCCTGTGGTTCTGTTATACATATGTGTGATGTGATCAGTCAGTTTATTTCAATTCAGAATGAAAATTATTTATTGTATTTTAACAGCTGCAGTCTCACCTAGACAGATATGTAAGACTGTTTTTAATGGGGAAAATAAACAAGAATAGCTATTTATACGGGTATTTAATTTTTTTAATATATATTGCATTTGTTTTAGGCATAACGGCAATGAAGGTTTGCTACAGATTCAAATAGAAACTTGAGGGAACTGTTTGCCGCGGGTTCACCAATAGTGGCAAAAATCTGCAAACGTCTGGCTTCATTATGTGGCACACTATTTATTTTGCATCAAATTTACCACAAACTTGCAGGAAGTTTCCTGCAAAAAAAAAATGTGTAAGGGTAAAACAGGGAAAATCATAGAGCATTGGGAGAAAAATGTGGGGGAAAGGCAGATTTTTAGAATTTAAATGTTTTTTTTTAATACTTTTTTGAACTACTTCATTATTATTTTAATAAGCAAAAAACATCCAAAACAAAAAATCACCAGTGAAGGAAAAAGTATTGGAAAAGCGACATACATTTTTCAAATGTCAGTAACTCTTGTCTGTCATAACCAAGGCAATTTTTCCTGATAGGATTTATATTGCTATGATTGGTATGTTAGCCTTTCGACAGAAATGTTATTACAGTAGGCCTTTACATGTCATATCAACACTTGCCCCTCTTTAAAAAAAGCTATATTTACTGATCATGATTGAGCTTGAAATATTGATGAGTGTGAAACCAGAGCTGTGTTTATTCCTCCACAGCTCTCTCTAGTCCTGCTAAGTGCCCTGAATCAAGACCTCATCCAGTTTACTCTGCATCCTGGGGTTCAGATTAACGTCTATGCCACACAACTGTCTCCAGGTCAGCCAGTCTGCTGTGTTCACAGTATAGTCTGATGTCTGGCTATAGGATAGTTAAAGATATAAGGTCCTGCCTACTACTATGCAATTACAATCAATTCATAGGGTTTTGCATGTTGGCCATTTTGGGAATGATGTTATTATGAAATGGAACAATAACAGTCTCTACACCCACGCACACTTGAGAGGTTGTTAGCACAGGGTCAGCCACAGAGCAATGCACCGGGAGCAACATGTTTTATTAGGTGACTTGCTTATGGCCAAAACAGCAGGAGATTGCTCCAGAGATTTGAACCAGCAACCTTCCAGGTTGCATAGCATTGTGCTACTCTACCCTTAAGGCTAACTGCTGTTGAGAAGTCTAGTACCACAACAGCTTTATGAGAACGGTATAAGAAAGACATAACACATGTTGTTTTGATCATTGAGGTCAGATTCAGTTACACTTTGGTGTTGAAAATCCTCACAGCACTTGGGAGTTTGATTCCAGAAGAAAAGACAGCCCTCTATTTCTCTCTTTGTCTTGTGTCTAAATACTTTTTCCCCCCTCTATTTTTTCCCCAAGCTCCTATCATGGACACCAGTGAGAGTGGTCACAATGGTGCTACAGTCATTATGCTAGTGTCAGTCGTATTTGTGGGTTTGGCAGTTTTCGTTATCTACAAGTTCAAAAGGTAAAGTATCCCCGACTCATTTGAACTAAGCCGATTCTAATGAGAGTGATAGTGTCAATTTAGGCCATTCTCACACGCCAATCCTTAAGCAAATGAATATGTACATCTTGTTTCTTGAATCCAATAGCTTAAACTAGTCAAAATATCATGAACCATCTTTAGAGACATCCTAACAATTGGACATCATCAAAGACACTCTTCTCTTTCCTATACTCTTGAATATTCCCAGGAATGACAGTCGAATCAATGTTTTAAGTGCTGAATGAGTGTAAGTATTTTGCAGTCAGTATTCTGCAGTATTCATCTATCTAAAAATATGAATGTTGACATTTCTGAAATGCTAAATAGAGTCATTCAGGGAGAGGCATTCAACAGAATGGCAGCAATGGTTGAAAAGATAAGACCCGAGACAACATACAATGTCATATAAAATGGATAGTATCCTCTATTATTTAACTAGGCAAGTCAGTTAAGAACAAATTCTTATTTACAGTGACGGCCTAGGAATAGTGGGTTAACTGCCTTGTTCAGGGGCAGAACGATTTCTTTTACCTTGTCAAGTTGGGGATTTGATCTAGCAACCTTTCAGTTACCAATGCTCTAACCTCTAGGGTACTTGCCACCCCTGCTTCCATTGCATTGCAAAAGACCACACTCTTTCACAAGTTTAAATTATTACTATACTCAAAGTATTAAAGTGTGTGAATCTGTCACTTTTAAAGATAATGAGGGTTGTTCATAGTTCAACATTTATCACGGCAGTGAAAAAGTACTGTAAATACCCCATGAAACCCAGAATTATCAGAAAATTAAACAGGGAATTTTACTAAATTTTTCCCTCATCGGTGGTAAATATATTTTATGAAATATATTTCACAAGTGATTAAGCAGAGAACCAAGCTAGCACATACAATTCTGAGTTCCCACAACCAATGTGAAACCAAAAACATACGTTCCAACAACTTCCAAGGAACCAAATGTGCTAGCTGGGAGCTAACAATGTATTTACTATTCATTTGACTTGCTGTTAATCCTCTTAACTATTTTGTACAACGTATATTTCCTATAGGAAGATCCCTGGCATCAACATCCACACAAATGAGCGAGAGAAACAACAGGAAGTGATCCCTTCGGTGGTGTCTATAGCTGTCCCAAACCCTGAGGAGGACATGGTGAGCACTTTGGAGCACTTGGACATAGGGCCAGATGCACGTGGCATAGGTAAGGTATCCTTCATAAAGAGGACATTTACTGATAAGTAGTCAAGAATAACTCATGGGCCTATTGATGAGACAGCTATAAATGCACTTATTTTACCTTTATATAGTGGTGTACTGGTCTATTAAAGGGATAGTTATACATTTTGGCAATATTTACCCAGAGTCAGATGAACTCATGGATACAATTTGTGTCTTTACTTGCAGTTTGTAGTCAGTTGAAGGTCGTTTCTGGACCCTTTGCTAACTAACATTAGCACAATGACTGGAAGTCTACAGGAACAGCTAGCATGCTACCAGAAATGACTTTTCTTCCCAGAAACTACCTTCAACTTCCTTCAAACTGCACGCAGAGACATAAAAATGGTATCCATGAGTTCATCTGACTCTGGTTAAGTAGAAACATGGCCTTAATTGCCAACCTTTTGCACAATTGTTTTACTGAATTACTTATTATTTTGAAACGTGTTCACAGGTAGATCAAAACAATACATTGAAATTGCAATGTCCTTACTCTCCTCATTAAGTTGATACATTCCTATATGTTTGCTTTGGTAATGTGAGATAGTGCCCTATCATGCCAATAAACCTAAATTAATTCAATTGCATGCTGAAGTTATTTTTGAATATATGAATTAATTATTGTCCTAAGAATGTAGCAGTGCAGTGAGAATGCTATATTAGAATTGTGATAAATGACTCTGTAGAGCTGTAGTTGATGTAATCCTTCCAAATGTCAAGCAAGATTTGTTAGCATGGAAGATGGATATGCTTGCATGGAAAAATAGATATGCTAGTGTGCTAATGCTGATACATAATTTATTATCTGTCTCTTGTGTCACCTGTCTCTGGCTAGGATACCTACCATCTCACACAGATGTCAAACTCTCAGATGAAACTCCCCATATGTTTTAATGCTGAGTCTACAGCCAACTTGTAAGCAATACATCTTTTTGGCAGTTGCTTCCAGCATTCTCTGAAACCACAGAACAAATGGAAGGTCTCCAGTGTTTTCTACCCATGCATGGACAGACCATCTTACACTGTGCTGCCTGGACTATAGGAGGAGACTACAGATTTTACTGGCGTCTTGAAAAGGGTCATTTTTAATCGAAATACTTGTATTTTTGCAAGAACATTGCATGTTTGTGAAAATAGGGTAATTACAGAACTGCTGAACTAAAGATAATTTGACTCAGCTGGTTACAGTCGTGTGTATGACTTCAAGACAAGCAACAGTAAAGCAACAGTAATGTACAGTAATCTATTTCTCTTGAGTGTTCCATTCCTAGTACGTCTCTGGTGGTAGGTGTGTGGAGGATGTGTAAGTTAAGTGTACTTAGGTCCCGATTCCGACCCGAGTTAAGCACCTGTAAATGGAACGTTATTCCCTTTTCATGCACTTTTCTCTCTTTCTCTCTATTATGACCTTGAACATAACCATTGTGTAGTCTTAACATTCTGTATACTCCCCTTTTCACTAAACCCCAAAAATGAAGCAGCTTAATTTTAAACCCCAAATCTATTTTGCATGAAGAAACAATCAGTCATTCATCACAAACTTTGTGAATATCTGGGTTTTCCCTCTTCACAATGCAGAAAGATTGCATTTAATCAGTGGACCCTACTCATTTTTATAATACAACACACCTGTTGTAATTGTTTTCTTTACTAAAGTAGAGGTTTATTATTATTATTAGTATTATTGCTAAAGGTACTGCATAGGTGTAAATATAAAAAAAAAATAGCAAGAGATAGCACTTGTATAGCCTAAGAAAGTAGCAGAAATGTGCAGAAAGTAGTTTTGAATGAATTTTATTGAAAGGAAACTAACTTTTGGCAACGTGGTGATGTATTATTATATACTGTACAATGAGGATTTCAACTACAAAATACAAGTCTTCTCCCATTTTTTAACCATTGCCCCCACCCACAAAGTGTATAAACAACAACAATAAATAATAATAAAATAAGATAATAGATACAAAACAAAAATGTGAAGAACATAAATCAATCAACTCTAATTAGCACATGTAGGACAGTGTGCAAGTGTGTGTGCATGGATGTATTTCTCACATGTGCAGCACATAGTGTTTGTTTTACAGTCCTTCTTTGGGAGGCAGAATTGGAATCTCCTCCTCTTTCCTGCCCCAGCTGCAGCCTCAGGTGGATCAGGACAAGATTCAGCACCCTGAAACTGCTTTCACAAGTGCTGCAGAGGCTGCTGTGCGGGGGAGGCGCTCCCTTCTTTGAATGTGTGGGGTTAAAGTGCCTTTCCCAGCTGCTCCTGGAACAACCTCTGCATATCAGGCATCCAGGTTGGGTTGATCTTGTTCCATATCACAAAGGAATTGTATTTTTGGAAGATGGCCAGGGGCCAGCAGGCAGTCATCCTCCTGCAGATGTAAGTTCCAAACACCTTGTCCAGATTGTCCACACCTCCTTTCTTGTGGTTGTAGTCCAAGATGATGGCTGGATTCCTGTCCTTACAATCACTGATCTTGATCACTGATCTGTTTAACTTCTTTGGGGTAGGGGGCAGTATTGGGTAGCTTGGATGAAAAACGTGCCCAAATTAAGCTGCCTGCTACTCAGCCGTAAAAGCTAGAATATGCATATAATAAATAAATAAATAATAAATAAATGCATATAGTAAATTTGGATAGAAATCACTCTGAAGTTTCTAAAAGTGTTTGAATGATGTCTGTGAGTATAACAGAACTCATATGGCAGGCAAAAATCTGAGCAAAAAATCCAACCAGAAAGTGGGAAATCTGAGGTTTGTAGTTTTCAACTCAGCCCCCATTGAAGATACAGTGGGATATTAGTTATGTTTCACTTCCCAAGGCTTCCAATAGATGTCAACAGTATTTACAAACTATTTTTAGGATTCTACTCTAAAGGAGGGGCTCATAAGAGCTCATTCAAGGCAAGCAATACGTAACAAACAACAAAACAAATTCTATCCAACTTGAGGCTGATACTCTGGCACAACATACTGTTCATGGCTAACGATCCGGCAGGGAATGGATGTCAGGTCAGCGCTTTTGAAGGGGAGAGGTGATGATAAGGACATGTGTGCAGATTACTGATGGGATACAGGTGCGGGTGAACATCGATCTCCCAACAAGCTAATTTGCCCGGCAACCAGACAGGGTGCGTTCCAGGACACCGGAAACACACTCCAGGACAGAAACACAGGCAAACACAGACTCAGGAAGCGGGATTCGTGACAGTACCCCCCCTCCGACGAACGCCACCGGGCGGACTACCTGGAGTGCCAGGGTGCAGGCGGTAGAAGTCACGAAGCAGGTCGTCATCAAGGATCTGACGCCGAGGAATCCAACTCCTCTCCTCTGGACCATATCCTTCCCAATCCACGAGATATTGGAACCCTTGACCCCGCCGTCTGGAGTCCATGATGCGGCGCACCGTGTAGACAGGACCACCTCCGATCATCCGAGGAGGAGGAGGACGAGGAGGAGGGGGCAACAGAGGACTGAGGTGAACCGGCTTGAGGCAGGAGACATGAAAGGTGGGGTGTACTCGAAGCGTTGCCGGCAATTTGAGTCGGACCACAGCAGGGTTAATGATTCTCTCCACCACGAACGGACCAATGAACTTTGGTGACAGTTTCCTTGACTCAGTCCGTAGAGGAAGATCCCGTGTAGCCAACCACACCTTATCTCCGATGGTATAAGCGGGAGCAGGAATACGGCGACGATTCGCCTGGATCTGATACCGGTCAGAAACTCTAAGGAGAACCTTCCTGGCCCGATGCCAGGTCCGGTGGCAACGACGAATGTGGGCCTGGACAGAAGGGACCGAAAGATCCCTCTCCTGAGAAGGAAACAAGGGAGGTTGGTATCCGTACAGGCATTGGAAGGGGGACATCCCAGTGGCAGATGAAGGAATGGTATTATGGGCATACTCGACCCAGGGTAATTGAGATGACCAAGAGGTGGGATCAGAGGAGACAAGACAACGCAGCGTGGACTCCATCTTCTGGTTGGCTCTCTCCGCCTGACCATTAGATTGGGGGTGAAATCCAGATGTGAGAAAAACAGAAGGATTTCCAGACAGCAGAGGTAAACTGAGGACCACGGTCAGAAACAATGTCACAGGGCAACCCGTGGACCCTGAACACCTCCCTAACCAGGATCTCGGACGTCTCAGTGGCAGAAGGCAGCTTGGAGAGGGGAACAAAGTGGGCAAACTTGCTGAATCTATCCACAATGGTCAGAATAACCGTGTTACCAACAGAAGAGGGCCGTGACAAAATCCAGGGCCAGATGCGACCAAGGTCGTCGGGGAATAGGTAGGGGGTGAAGAAGCCAGGAGCTGGCCCGATTGGTACTCTTATTCTGCGCACAAACAGGACAAGCGGCAACAAACCTCCGGGTATCTTCTCCCATGGCAGGCCACCAAAATCGTCTGCGCAGTAGCGCCATAGTCCGAGCAACACGAGGGTGACAAGCTATCTTGCTGGCGTGGGACCACTGAAGGACAGCAGAACGAACCGACTCAGGCACGAACAACCGACCGGGTGGACCGTTACCGGGCCCAGGCTGTGTCCGAAGAGCCGCCATCACCTCCTCCTCAATCCTCCATGTAACGGCTCCCACGATAACGTTCTGGGGAAGAATCGTCTCAGTCTTGGCCTCACTCTCCTCCGTCTTGGAGAACATCCGGGACAGGGCGTCCGCCTTCCCGTTCTTCGACCCAGGTCGGAACGTCAGGGGAAAATTGAAGCGTCCAAAAAACAAAGCCCACCGGGCCTGACGAGAGTTGAGACGTTTAGCCGATTGCACGTAAGCCAGATTCTTGTGGTCAGTCCAGACCACAAACGGTTGCTCCGCTCCCTCCAACCAGTGACGCCACTCCTCTAAGGCAAGCTTCACAGCGAGAAGCTCCCGGTTACCCACATCGTAGTTTCTTTCAGCTGGAGAAAGACGACAAGAGTAGAAGGCGCAGGGATGGAGTTTACCGTCAGTGGAGCTACGCTGGGACAGGATGGCGCCCACCCCCACATCAGACGCATCCACCTCCACAACGAACTGACGGGAAGTGTCAGGTTGAGAGAGAATCGGGGCGTTGGTGAATCGGCTCTTCAAATCTAGAAATGCTCGGTCTGCCTCAGGAGACCAACAGAACTTTCTGGTGCAAGACGTCAGTACAGTTAAAGGGGCGGCCACCCGGCTGTAATCACGGATAAACCTCCGATAAAAATTTGCAAACCCCAGGAATCTCTGGAGCTGCAATCTCGAACCGGGCTGGACCCAATCCCGAACCGCCCGAACCTTCTCTTGGTCCATCTTGATCTCTCCCCTGGAGATGATGTAACCGAGGAAGGACGTTGTGTGGGCGTGAAAATCACACTTCTCAGCCTTCACGAACAGACGGTTCTCCAATAACCGCTGCAGGACCTGCTTGACATGTTGAACGTGGCTAGAAAGCTCCTTCGAGAAGATGAGGATATCATCCAGGTAAACGAACACAAAAATGCCAATCATATCTCTCAGAACGTCATTCACCATACTTTGGAACACAGCAGGAGCGTTGGTCAGTCCAAACGGCATCACCTGGTACTCGAAATGTCCCATCAGAGTATTGAACCCAGTCAACCACTCGTCCCCCTCTTTGATCCGAACCAAATGATAAGCATTACGTAGATCAAGCTTCGTAAAAACCGTAGCACCCTGTAAAGAATCGAAAGCCGAGCTCATCAAGGGCAGGGGATACTTATTCTTGACCGTAATATCATTCAAACCCCGATAATCAATACACGGTCGAAGAGTGCCATCCTTCTTGCTCACAAAAAAAAATCCTGCTCCCAGAGGTGATGACGATGAGAATGAGACTTGCAGCTAGAGACTCCTTGATGTAGGTCTCCAAGGCCTCACGTTCAGGTCGAGAGATACTGTATAACCGTCCTTTGGGAAAGGCGGCTCCAGGAAACAGATTAATCGCACAGTCATAAGGTCGGTGGGGAGGAAGAGACTGAGCCTTCTGTTTACTGAAAACTTCACCCAACTCGTGATATGTTTCTGGAACCAGGGACAAATCAGGAGGAGCAGAGTCACTGACCTGACTGGAAATGGCAGGAGAACAGGCAGTCCTAAGACAGTTAGCATGACAATCAATGCTCCAACTAGTTACCTTACCCGTCACCCAATCAAACGAGGGATTGTGTTCCTTCAGCCAGGGGTAACCAAGAACCAGAGGAACATGGGGCGAGGACAGAATGAAGAAGGAGATAAACTCTGAATGATTACCCGACAACAACATCTTAACCGGTTCAGTCCTCATAGTGATCCGTGCCAGACTACTGCCGTTCAGAGTGGTTGCTTCAATGGCTTCCAGCAATTGCTCCTTGGAAAGCCCCAGCTGTTCCACCAAGTCAGCATCAATAAAGCTGCCATCGGCACCTGAATCGATAAAAGCGTTCATCTCTAAGCTCTGATCCTTATTCATAAGGGTCGCAGGAAAACGGGGTCTGACAGGATTCTTGAGAGGTTGAATCTGGCTCGCTAAAATTCCTCCCAAAACTAGCGAGCCGGGCAGTTTAACGAGCGCTGTGGACAAGCGGAGATGTAATGTCCTGAGCTACCACAGTAGAGACAGCTGTTGGTCTCACGTCTACGTTGGCGCTCCTCCTTAGTTAGCCCGTGTCGCCCCACTTGCATTGATTCAGGCTCTGGTGGCAAGACCCCTCCACTAATCCCGTGTGGGGAATAACGATCAATACGTTCTGGTTCACTTCCTGAACCGAATGGTAACCGAGTTGCTGATTGATTGGATGGGCCCCACTGCTTATCCCTCCTTCTCTCTCGGACTCTATTATCTACCCGAATAGATAAAGGGACCAAGCTGTCTAGGTCACTAGGCTCTGGATAGGATATCAGCTCGTCCTTGAGTTGCTCCGACAACCCCTGGTAAAAAGCCGCTTGTAGTGACTCCTCATTCCAACCACTCTCCACAGACAATGTCCTGAACTCGATCATAAAGTCTGCCACACTGCGAGCTCCTTGGCGAAGAGTGGACAAACGTTTAGCTGCGTCCTTACCTCGGACTGGATGGTCAAAAAGCCTTCTCATCTCTCCCGTGAATTCCTGGTATGAAGCCATGAAGGTCCCCTGTCGTTCCCAAACGGCTGAAGCCCATTCCAGAGCTCTTCCACGCAGCAGTTCAATAACAAAGGCTATCCTAGCCTTGTCAGTGGCGTAAGAATGGGGCTGCAGATCAAACACTAACCCACACTGCATAAGAAACGAACGACATCTTCCCAAATCCCCCTCATATTTATCAGGCGTCGGTACCTTGGGTTCACGGAAGGAAAACGCATCAGGCACGGCAGGTGAGATGGGTGAAACAGGTGGTGAGTGAATCGCAAGCAAACTGAGCTGATCCTGGATCTGTGTCAAGCTAGCAGATAATTTCTGGATTGCAACCGCTATCTCCTGTAGCTCCGTCTTGTGTTGTCCCAATGTCTTCCCCTGCTGGGTAATGGCATGGCAAACGGAATCCAGGTCCGCTGGGTTCATTCTTGGCCGGATCGTTCTGTCACGATTCTTCAAAATCGAACCCAGAAGCAGACCAGGACAAGGAGAGTAGGAAGAAGGTGAGTATTTATTTACAAGTGAATGTGAATGGGTAGATATATCCAGGTGGTGTAGTGGGTAGCGGTGGTGAGTTGATGGGAGTAAATAGGTGGATCCAATGGGGAAGCGGAATCCTCTGACGATCAGGCGGGAATGGGGTAAATGATCCGGGTGAGTAACTGAAGACAGAACAAACAGAGGTAAGTTCAAGGCAAGCAATACGTAACAAACAACAAAACAAATTCTATCCAACTTGAGGCTGATACTCTGGCACAACATACTGTTCATGGCTAACGATCCGGCAGGGAATGGATGTCAGGTCAGCGCTTTTGAAGGGGAGAGGTGATGATAAGGACATGTGTGCAGATTACTGATGGGATACAGGTGCGGGTGAACATCGATCTCCCAACAAGCTAATTCGCCCGGCAACCAGACAGGGTGCGTTCCAGGACACCGGAAACACACTCCAGGACAGAAACACAGGCAAACACAGACTCAGGAAGCGGGATTCGTGACATCCATACTTAGTTTGGCATGTTTCTACGGGCTGTAACGGACATTTTTGAACTTTTCGTCCGACGTTCGGAGCGACCTGAAAGCGCTTTTGGATTTGTTTACCAAACGCCCTAACAAAAGAAGATATTTGGACATAACTGATGGACATTATCGAGCAAATCAAACATGTATGGTGTAACTAGGATTCATGGGAGTGCATTCTGATGAAGATCATCAAAGGTAAGTGAATATTTAAAATGCTATTTCTGAGTAATGTTGACTAACCAATATGGCAGGTATCTTTTTGGCTGCTTTGTTGTCTGAAGGCTGTACTCAGATTATTGCATGGTTAGCTTTTTCCGTAAAGTTTTTTTGAAATCAGACACAGCGGTTGCATTAAGGAGAAGTGTATCTAAAGTTCCATGTATAATAGTTGTTACTTTATCAATGTTTATTATGAGTATTTCTGTCATTTGATGTTGTTCTCTGCACAATCACCGCATGTTTTAGAACTACTGAGCGTAACGCGCCAATGTAAACCTAGATTTTTTTATATAAATATGAACTTTATCAAACAAAACATACATGTATTGTGTAGTATGAAGTCCTATGAGTGTCATCTGACGAAGATCATCAAAGGTTAGGGATTAATCTTATCTCTATTTCTGCTTTTTGTGACTCCTCTCTTTGGCTGGAAAAATGGCTGTGTTTTTCTGTGGCTTGGTGGTGACCTAACATAATCGTTTGTGGTGCTTTCGCTATAAATACTTTTGGAATTCAGCCACTGTGGCTGGATAAACAAGAATTGATCTTTAAAATGGTGAAAAATACTTGTTTGCTTGAGGAATTTTAATTATGAAATTGTTGTTGTTTTGAATTTGCCACTTTCACTGGCTGTTGACCATTCTGCCTGCCCTGACCTCGAGCCTGCCTGCCCCTCTGTACCTTCTGGACTCCGACCTGGTTTTGCCTGTCCATGACCATTCTCTTGCCTACCACTTGGATTATAATAAATATCAGAGACTCAAACCATATGCATCTGGGTCTCGCCTTGTGCCCTCAGCTGTTTTGTGCAGTGTGCTCAGGAGGACCACATTCTTGTTCCTCTCAGGGAGGTAAGAAACTAGGGTGGGGGTGAAGGCAACTTTGATGAGAAGGCCTCTCTCCCCCTTGTTGCAAGGAGTGCAGGGGGAGCTCAGGCTTGTTCTTTCTAACTGTGCCAACCATGGTGATCTTCCTCTTCAGGAGCTGCTGCCTGAGTTAAGAGGCAGCAGAGGCATAAGAGGTGAAGACATTTTCACACGTGACATTGTGCCCCCTCAGTCCATCTGTCACATCAAGCACAACCCGCATCCCCTGGTTCTTCTCCGGGCCTCCACCTGTTAGCTTCCCTGTGTATACGTGCATCTTCCAAGCGTTACTGGATTGTGCATTACAAGCCACCCATGTCTTGATGCCATACTTTGCTGGCTTGCTGGGCATGTACTGCTGGAAAGGACAGCGACCTTTTGACAAAAGAGATTACTATCAGTAACTAGTATCAGTGTCACAGAAAATTATCACAGAAATCAATGATATTACAGTACATAATACAATTAACATTGAAAATCACTTACAGTTGAAGTTGGAAGTTTACATACACTTAGTCATTAAAACTTGTTTTTCAACTACTCCACAAATTTCTTGTTAGCAAACTATAGTTTTGGCAAGTCAGTTAGGACGTCTACTTTGTGCAAGTAATATTTCTAACAATTGGAATTGTTTCACTGTATCACAATTCCAGTGGGTCAGAAGTTTACATACACTAAGTTGACTGTGCCTTTGGAAAATTCCAGAAAATGATATCATGGCTTTAGAAGCTTCTGATAGGCTAATTGACATCATTTGAGTCAATTGTAGGTGGACTTGTGGATGTATTTCAAGGCCTACCTTCAAACTCAGTGCCTCTTTGCTTGACATCATGGGAAAATCAAAAGAAATCAGCCAAGACCTCAGAAAAAATAATTGTAGTCCTCCGCAAGACTGGTTCATCCTTGGGAGCAATTTACAAATGCCTGAGGGTACCACATTCATCTGTACAAACAGTAGTACACCACGGGACCACGCAGCCATCATACCGCTCAGGAAGGAGATGCATTCTATCTCCTAGAGATGAACGTACTTTGGTGCGAAAAAGTGCAAATCAATCCCTGAACAACAGCAAAGGACCCTGTGAAGATGCTGGAGGAAGCAGGTACAAAAGTATCTATATCCACAGTAAAACGAGTCCTTTTTCGAGATAACCTGAAAAGCCGCTGAGCAAGGAAGCAGCCACTGCTCCAAAACCACCATAAAAAAGCCAAACTACGGTTTGCAACTTCACATGGGGACATCGTACTTTTTGGAGAAATGTCCTCTGGTCTGATGAAACAAAAATATAACTGTTTGGCCATAATGACCATCGTTACGTTAGGAGGAGAAAGGGGGAGGCTTGCAAGCTGAAGAACACCATCCCAACCGCGAAGCACGGAACCGTGAAGCACTCATGTTGTGCGGGTGCTTTTCTGCAGGAGAGACTGGTGCACTTCACAAAATAGATGGCATCACGAGGGAGGACAATTATGTAGATATATTGAAGCAACATCTCAAGACATCAGTCAGGAAGTTAAGGTTTGGTCGCAAATGGGTCTTTCAAATGGACAATGACCCCAAGCAATCTTCCAAAGTGGTGGCAAAATGGCTTAAGGACAACAAAGTCAAGGTATTGGAGTGGCCATCACAAAGCCCTGATCTCAATCCTGCAGGTCAATCTCATCCATCCTTTTCCAGTTTTCTCCATATTTAGGAAACCCTTCAAATTTGTCATCTCCAGGATGATATTTTTGATGGCTGGTGTGATGAACGCGTAGAATATTGAGGCAATGTCCTGAGCATGGGCAACTGCATGTCTTGTGGGCCCCAGGTTAATCAATATGACATTTGTGCTGCCCTGGTTGTCATATGGTGACAAGGACAATGCTAATTTGCTGTTCTTTGACAAAAATGTCTCTCAATCAGCTTGAGGGATTTCTTTGATGATACATTGTGCTCTGGGTTGTATTCTTCCCCATCTTCTTCTTCAGATACCTCCTCCTCCTCTAAATCATTGTTCCCTTGTTCCTCCTGGACATCTGAAAAATGGCAGATCTACGACCTGTTGGGCACTGAAACGTGCAGTCGTGGCTTCAGCAAAGAGAGAACTTGAGGGGACTGTCATCTGCAGCGCATTTATAGCCACTGACTGCATTCCCCATTAGGTAACAATGCTTTCAAGACATTTTTATTTTGTCTGAAATGTTGTTTATTTTGTCTGTGAACTGTGAGTCATGTGTGGGGTCGTGGAGGGGAGATGCACAAGAAGGTTTTAGTTTTGTCTGAGTAGCACATGTAATCTCAATTTCTCATTGTGTGTGTGTATGTGTCTTGGTGGTTTTTCTGGTGTGTAAATGGTTTTATAATTGTCGTGTCAACAATGAACCTAAGACAATCTTTGTACCTTGGTGGTGTACAACTTTCATGGAACTATGAACAAAGTCAATGTTTCACTTTTTCTAATGTTGGGGTCACTCTAGGAAAAGTGATAACATTTCAAGTTGAAAAAATATAATTTAGTGGGTTGTCTCTGCTGTTAAACATAGTGGCGGGACATTTTTGACCCTTAAGACAACACCAGAGTTAATCATGAGAATAGCATGATATTCACCCGCTTTTCGTTGGGAGGATCTAAGAAATAAAGGTGTGGTGGAGTTTGGTCTACAGATAAACCGTATTCTGACCTTTACTTTATTCCCTCATAATTCCACCACTTTTTGTTTTTTCCCATATAAATAACAGCATTCTCCATGTACTGCAATTTATAAAATGGATAAGAGCTATTGATAAATGCTAGGTAAATGAGTAATCCATTTGGAGATGGGAATTGTAAATACACATAGCAATTGTTTAATTTTGATTATTTTCCTTATGATCCCTGGATACGAATGTGAAACCAGCCATATTGAAGCAAACAGAAAATCATATCAATATGACGGCCCGTTATCCACAGTGAAATAGGCTATAAATAGCTGTCCCGTTATTCAGAATTTGAAGTGTGTACTCTCATAATTTGCATGGATGAAATTTGGACACCAAAGGTATAGGCTTCTGTAGGGCTGAACCTACTGAGTTGATGTCCCAGAACTGCTGTTTTCAACTCTCTAGAGACAGCAGGAGCGGTAGAGATACTCTGAATGATCGGCTATAAAAAGCCAACTGACATTTACTCCTGAGGTGCTGACCTGTTGCACCCTCGACAACCACTGTGATTATTATTTTGACCCTGCTGGTCATCTATGAACATATGAACATCTTGGCCATGTTCTGTTATAATCTCCACCCGGCACAGCCAGAAGAGGACTGGCCACCCCTCAGAGCCTTGTTCCTCTCTAGGTTTCTTCCTAGGTTCGGGCCTTTCTAGGGAGTTTTTCCTAGCCACCGTGCTTCTACACCTGCCTTGCTTGCTGTTTGGGGTTTTAGGCTGTGTGTCTGTACAGCACTTTGAGATATCAGCTGATGTAAGAAGGGCTCTATAAATCAATTTGATTTTGATTTGATGTATTCCTATGCCAGTGCTTTTCTCCATGTATTTTATAATTTGTATCATATTAGACACTATGGGGAGCCACCGTCAGTAATACCCACATACATTTACAACTAACACTTTAGTGTTAGTTTTCTTCAAGTTGTGACTTACATTTTGCATCATTCCATTCCATTCCGTTGACCTTTCTTTCCTCTGTCACGTGAAGTTGTTCCTGAAGGTCGCTAGCATTAGTGGATCATATTAGGCTAACGTTGTGCAATAATTTGGGACATTAATCATTATGGAACTCAGACCACACGTAGCAGGATAAACCTGCTAATCAATATATTTTGTTCGTAAAGGCTCTCCAAAACAGTTTTTGTAATGATTGATAGATACTTATATTTGCCTAAATAATCTAAAAGATCAAGAGTATTTTTTAAATCTACCAGTTGCAGCTGAAACAGAGACGAAGATGCATAGATGGCATTCATTCATTGATCCCTATTTTCTGAACCCATTCTAACGATGTATTGTAGTCTGTCAACAAAATTGTAATTAAAAGGTACACTGTATTTAAAGTGTTGGCTTACTGAAAACGCTATTGAATGAAAACTCCACGAGATCATCTGTTGGCTAGGAAGTGGGAGGGTTTTCAGCAGCTGAATTACATTTATTCAGTACGGACAAGGGAACCATGCTTGCAAAGCCTGTTATGCATTTTCGTAAGGTAAGTCTGAACACCAACTACTGAGAAGTGCATAGGAAAGGAATATATAAGAAATATGCAATTCCCTACGTCGGAATCGGGCCCTTAGTGACTAACTACATGGAAATGATATTTAAACAAAACAATAAGAGAAATGTCTTAACGTGTGGTTTATGCAATCAGTCAATGTTGTTGTTGGGCATTAATACAATATTTAAAGCTTGTGGTATTCAGATGCTAACTTGAGATTCATGCAAAAAACTCTCCACTTTTTTCTCATGTTTGGATGCAGACCATAATGCATACGTAAGGTCTATGACTGTGTTATGTAATTATCATGACAGTATCTAAGTTAGATGTGGTGGTTGTAGGAGGATGGAAGTTTCCACATAGCACATACCAATACCAGACAATACCTTTTTTTGGCTCTGCTGGATTTTGCCCTTTAAGCTTTGAATCAGAAGTTGAGAGCACACTCAAATTGGAGACTGGTAGACCCCAGGACCTCCATGAGAAGGGCATAGTTCAGGATGTACCATGCAGGCTTTATCTCTGTCAAATCGTCGAGTTTCTGAAGAGGTTTTTTGCAGATGAGACATGGACAGAGAATTTCTGCATTCTCTATTTGTTCTTTCGCACATTGGATATATGCCATGATGTCAACACTTGGATGCTACCACTCAACTTACGGTATTGTTGCAGACATTGCCATCGAAACTTCTTTCCTTGGGCAAAGGACTACTGGGTAAAAGATTCACCTCCAATCTCCTTGTGTTCCACACTGAAAGACTGAAGAATATCCCTTCTTGTCGACAGGAGGTTCCTAGCCAGAGATGACTGACTGTTTTCAGTAGGTTGGCTGTCTCTTTGGGAGAGGCACAGAGGTTCTAATATCCCACTCCTAGACTTTATTTGGGGAAATGTAAACTCATTTTCCATTTGCAAACTGTGCAACTAGAGTAGGGCAAGTATTGTGACTCCTTTACTGTGCATGAATGTCTTTTTGGGTGGTATCACACTGTACCAGCCAATGTGAGTTGAAAGAATAAATATAGAAATACTGACAATGTGGTGAAGACAGAGATGATCTGCAACTATATGTTTATTCTATTTGCATAGTTCTTATGAAAGGAATTATTCCAACTGCTCCTAACAGTTAGTTGTATGACATAATTAGATTTAGATGCTGATTACCCTGAGTTAGTTACAGTAGATCTGAGACTATTACGATGAGTAGGAGGAGAGGCGATCTCGGGAGGAAACGGACTGGGATTGGCTCATGATGAGGATCTTTAAGATAACCATCCACAGTTGATCTGTTTTTACCTGTAACAATAGTTATTTAGCATCCTCTATGTCCTAAGGTGGTCATCTGCATATACTTGGGGACTGACTAGGAGGACAATGAAAAGAAGCAAGAAGCCTTGAGTGTATCTAATGGGCTAGATCCACATTTTCCCCCCTGTGCAACAAATTAATTTTCCCCTCTCCACACTGTAAACCAAAGGCTTTTTTGACTCAAAATACTTATAGAAAGTTGAACTCAAAGTCAATAAAGTCATTATTGCTTAAAATGTTTATATGGTACTGACTCAAAACTAAATGAGAAGTCACATCAACTCAGTTTTTTTGAAGGTATGATGACAAATTAACTTTTTACCCAGCATACTCTACCGCATGTAAAAAAAAAAAAATCTAATTGTTTTTAATACCTGTGTGTTACGGTTTTCTTCCGTCAAAAGAGAGGAGGACCAAAATGCAGCGTGGTGATTTATAAACATCTTTAATAAATATGAATAACGTGAACAATAAACATATACAGAACAAGAAAACGTGGAAAACCGAAACCAATCCTAACTGGTGCAAAACACAGAGACAGGAACAATCACCCACTAAATACTCAAAGAATATGGCTGCCTAAATATGGTTCCCAATCAGAGACAACGATAAACACCTGCCTCTGATTGAGAACCACTCTAGGCAACCATAGACTTACCTAGACTACTTCACTAACCACAATCCCATAACCTACAAAAAACCCCTAGACAAAACACACCACATAAATAACCATGTCACACCCTGGCCTGACCAAAATAATAAAGAAAACACAAAATACTAAGGCCAGGGCGTGACACTGTGTTTTTGCATGTACAGTGCCTTCGGAAATTATTCAGACCCCTTGACGTTTTCCACATATTGTTAGGTTACAACCTTAATCTAAAATTGATTGTTTTTTCCCCTCATCAATCTACACACAATATCCCATAATGACGAAGCAAATACAGCATTGAGTGCAAAGGGTTTCCTCAAAAGTTTGAGTGATGACAGCACATTGTCATTACTCAAACACACTCCAGCGGGTTTCTATAAGTGGACTAGCACCTTGAAGGAAAACACCCCACAACAATAGCTTGCGGCAATATTGTGTTAGCAGCAGTGTGAAATAGTTTCCTTTAATTGAGTACAGCATTATGTTCCTGCTATAGAAATGTAGTTGGTGTAAATTTGGAATGAGAAACGTAGGTAGAGTGAGACTCCCAGGGACATGGAAACTGCTTAACAATGATGTAGCTTGGTATCTGACATCGTGGTGTTGAAATAGTTACACACAAAATAGAAAGAGAGAGAGAGAGATTAGGGGGTGAGGAGAGAATGAAAAAATGCACCTGTTCAAATTGTACTTTAATGTCAGGGGTACAAAATCTCACACAAACTTAGACTTCTGGCAAAAAGAGATTACTTCGGGGCCTATGCTGGATAATCAGGAAGTGAGTGTGTCAGTGTGCATGTCTAGCCTTAGCTGGCAGATATAAGGGATATGTGTTCCAGCCAGGACTCACTGTGCAAAACCTTTGGGCATAATAGTAAAACAGAGATTCAGGAAGCTGGGGGGTGTTTGTGTTAGAGGCTGTCCCGATGACAGTACAGACAACTCCTCTGATAGAGAGGACAAACATATAGAAATAGGTTTGTTTGTCTATCACTTCTGTTGCAAACAATTATTACAAGGTAGACTATCATTGAACCATGGTGAATAACGTGGTTAAATGTTAAAATGAGGTGCTTTGTAAGACCAAAACTAGTGGCAACTGAGTTGCCAACAACTGAAGGAGACAAAACTGTAACTGTGGTAGATTATTGAAACACATCATCTTGATGTGTGTTGTAACACCACTTAATCAAGTATTTTGCAAAACCTTACCAGAGACTGGGATTATTAACAAAAAAGGTTGAAAACCCTATTATGTTTTGAATCCTGTCTAGTACAGAATTAGATCCCCTTTTCTGAAGTGTCTTAATGCTTAACATTTTTCTATGTATTTTATAATTTGGCGGGCATTGTCAAGCACAGTGTTCAAAACACCTGCAGTAACTGGTGGTTGTATTGCAAGAACTGAGGATTCTGCACTTGCCTCTGCCATTGGTTCTCGAGTAGCACAGCAGTCTAAGGCACTGCATCTCAGTGCTAGAGGTGTCACTACAGACACCCTGGTTTGAATCCAGGCTGTATCACAACTGGCCGTGATTGGGAGTCCCATAGGGCGGCCCACAATTGGCCGGTGTAGGCCATCATTGTAAATAATAATTTGTTCTTACGTAACTGACTTGCCTAGTTAATTAAAGGTAATCAGGGTAGTGATGGAGTCCAGGTGTGCGTAATGAGGGTTGCCAAGTGTGCGTGATGATGGGTTGCCAGGACCTGCAACGTCGAGTGCCGGAGAGGGGACATTTTTTACATCAAAATAAAGCATCATAAAAAATAAAGGTGGACTTCCACAAAAAATATTCCCCATAGGCCCTTAAAGTATCACCAATCAATATGTAGGTTATAAACCATTTGCATTTCTAATTAATTGATTGAATGAAAAACTGTTTTTTGTTGTTGTGTGTCTTGATGCAGACTTTTACATGCACTGAAACCCCTATAAGCAACAATATTCAGGTTGAATAACCACTTTGGGTTACTCAGAGTACTACATTTCTGTTTTAAAACACATTCTGTGTATTAAAACATTTACATCCTCCAGACACCAGATCTCAGCTTACAGTAGGTGCATTACCTTTCATGGTTTCATTACACAATCATGGTGTTTTAAGACTTTCTGTTTTTACAGTTTGGTCATCAGTTATCAGAATCCGTGATTATGGAGAACATAAAGCTTGGAACTCAAGGCTAGTTACCTTGAAATACTTGTTTACGTCTCCATCAATACAATCTGTACATGTAAAAACAACATAGGCCTACTTTCATAGAAAAATACATTTATTTTGAACAATTACAACATTTCATTTTGTTTACAGTAAGAACTATGGGGTAAAAACTTAAATATTAGCTTATCTAACAAAATTAACAATACAGTATAGCTCATGCACTACAATGTTAAGAAACTTTTGCTAAATCTTCAACAAGACCATCCCATAAATGGTTTAAAACATTTACTAATATTAAAATCACCATGATCAACACTTGCTTACCTCATCATATTATCTTAGATGTTACAGTTACAAAGTGAATTATGACATGCTAGAAAAAGTGAGAAATATTATTATATTAGCAGTAAGCTAATAGAAAACCAACTCTGTTCAGTGTGCCAAGATTCTAGAATGGACAATCTAATAAAATGTACATCTGTAAGATAATCATGTTGCGTTAAAGTTTTCATTAGCAATGCTATCTGGCACTGAAGAAAAAAATTACTCTTTCAACAATGGCATGTTCTTATGCCTATTTCTGACATTCACAGATGTCATATTACGCTTCCTCAATACTCAAGTAAGGTATATACACCAAATGTATTCTCCTGCTATACAGAATTCCAAAGTATTGTGAAATACATATTAAGTAGCAATTCTCGGCGACCAAAGTATAGGGTGAAAACGAAGCTTTTTAAATTGGTACATTGAAACACCACAACCAGTACTTACAGTACTCATAATCTCATTTCTTAGACATTAGTACAAGTAGGAAACTCTCTTGTGATCACTCTCTCCCCATTTCTTCCATTTTCTCCTGGTGATAGAATATATAAACACAGGTATAATTATTATGAATAGTGCCCCCAAATACACTATTGTCTCCAACACCCCAATAAAGCAAATTACCCTAGTTGGTATCATTTTAATGTTTTGATGTTGGCAGCAATTTAAGGACCTTTGTGTCAACCTACCAACTAAACTAGCACTGCAGGCATCAGAGTAATCATGGAATCTTAACTTCTTATGGCTGGGGGCAGTATTGAGTAGCTTGGATGAATAAGGTGCCCAGAGTAAATTGCCTGCTACTCAGGCCCAAAAGCTAAGATATTTATATCATTAGTAGATTTGGATAGAAAACACTCTGAAGTTTATAAAACTGTTTGAATGATGTCTTTTAGTATAACATAACTCATATGGCAGGCAAAAACCTGAGAAAAATCCAACCAGGAAGTGGGAAATCTGAGGTTTGTAGTTTTTCAACTCATTGCCATTCCAATATAAAGTGTCTGTGGGGTCATTTTGCACTACCTAAGGCTTCCACTAGATGTCAACAGTCTTTAGAACCTTGTTTGATGCTTCTACTGTGAAGGGGGGCCAAATGAGAGGGGATTGAGCCAGGTGTCTGGCAGATTGCCACGAGCTCGTGACGCGCGGTCATGTGAAAGTTAGCTTGCGTTCCATTGCTTTTCTAGAGACAAAGGAATTCTCAGGTTGGAACATTATTGAAGATTTATGATAAAAACATCCTAAAGATTGATTCTATACTTCGTTTGACATGTTTCTACGACCTGTAATATAACTTTTTGGACTTTTCGTCCGACCTTTCGGCTGGACTTGTTTACCAAACGCCCTAACAAAAGGAGGTATTTGAACATAAATTATGAACTTTATCGAACAAATCAAACATTTATTGTGGAACTGGGATTCCTGGGAGTGCATTCTGATGAAGATCATCAAAGTTAAGTGAATATTTATAATGCTATTTCTGACTAATGTTGACTCCACAACATATCTCTTTGGCTGTTTTGGTCTCTGAGCGCCGTACTCAGATTATAGCATGGTGTGCGTTTTCAGTAAAGCTTTTTTGAAATCTGACACAGTGGTTGCATTAAGGAGAAGTTTATCTATAATTCCATGCATAATAGTTGTATCTTTTATCAATGTTTATTATGAGTATTTCTGTAAATTGATGTGGACCTCTGCAAAATCCCTGGATGTTTTGGAACTACTGAACATAACGCGCCAATGTATAGATTTTTTAAATATAAATATGAACTTTCTCGAACAAAACATACATGTATTGTCATGTATTGTCATGTTGTGTCTTGTTTCTGTCCTTTCCCTTCACCCTGTCTCCCTCTGCTGGTCGTTATTAGGTTACCTTTTCTCCCCCTCTTTCCCCCAGCTGTTCCTTGTCTCCTCCTAACTACCTCGTCACCCCTTTTCCCACCTGTTCCCTTTTTCCCTCTGATTAGTCCTCTATATCTCTCTCTGTTTTTGCTCCTGTCTTTGTCGGATTCTTGTTTGTGTTATTCATGCCTGAACCAGACTATCGTCATGTTTGCTGCAACCTTGTCCTGTCCTGTCGTAATCTGCCGGTCCATCTGAGCCTACCTATGTTTTGTCATTAAAGAAGCTCTGTTTACGTTAATTCGCTTTTGGGTCCTCATTCACGCACCGTAACATGTATTGTGTAACATGAAGTCCTATGAGTGTCATCTGATGAAGATCATCAAAGGTTAATGATTAATTTTATCTATATTTCTGCTTTTTGTGACTCCTCTCTTTGGCTGGAAAAATGGCTGTTTTTCTGTGACTTGGCTCTGACCTAACATAATCGTTAGGTTTGCTTTCGTCGTAAAGCCTTTTTGAAATCGGACACTGTGGTGGGATTAACAAGAAGTGTATCTTCAAAATGGTGTAAAATACTTGTATGTTTGAGGAATTTGTAATTATGGGATTTCTGTTGTTTTGAATTTGGCTCCCTGCACTTTCACTGGCTGTTGTCATATCGATCCCGTTAGCGGGGATCTCAGCCCAAAGAGGTTTTAACAGACACACAACAGCCATATTATTGAATCTAATGGTACAAGTTAAAGCTCCCATATTGCTCTGCCCATTGAAAATAAATAGTTGGGATGCAACAGAAGAGAAATCTATCTGTCTCAGATCACTAAGGTCTGCTGGAGGAGAGACCTGCTGTGAGATGAAGATTGGCCAAATTGCTAACCTCTCAAAAAGCCTTCCGCCCACATGTCTATCAGGACCACTGCAGTAGCACTATTGTCAAAACAGTCAGCAGTCCCCCTGATTTAACAACCCAATGGTTTCCCTATGTTAACCTTTATGCTTTATGCACACACGTACACATGGATTTTGTACTGTATATATGTGGCAATGGTGGAGTAGGGGCCTGAGGGCACTCACAGTGTGTTGTGAAATCTGTGAATGTATTGTAATGTTAAAAAATAATGTATAAACTGGCTTAATTTAGCTGGGGATCCATATTAAATACAAATACTTACAGGAGCTTGTGGTACAAAATAAGACAAATCAATGGCACTTAAGGGTTTGTCAAGTACAATACAGTAGGCCTACACCATGAAACATTCTGTATCTTAAAATGGCTAATCATAATGCCCTCATGACACTGAATATTGATACAATGCTTTCCATTGCAATCCATAATTCTGTCAGAACTCAATATCTGACACAAACCTATTCTGATAGACGATAAGGTGCTGTGTTGTTTTTATTGCAGCTCGCTTGACGCATTAGCTATCTCTTTGAAACTATGTGAGTTAACTGACTAGCTAGGAGTTTGTGGCTTTTAAACTTGCTGTCCTAGCAATGATGAAAATGTATTACAATGTTTCAATTATACCTTTTATACCTTTTAACCAATGTATTTAGCGTGATTAATTATTGAAATTGCAAATGAACTTGATGTCTATTACGACAATTTACAATATAACTATTGCCCATATGTTACGGCGCACAACAGAGATTTGTCTTCTGCTGTGTGTGGACAGATGATGTACATAGGCTACGGCATGTGATGATTTTCATGGGAGCTTGGCTCTGGCTCATGGGAGCTTGGCTTGGCTCTAGGTCCATTAGGCAAGTCCGCCACTTTTCTATACGGTAAGGTCTAACTTACCTCTGGTCCTGGCCTCCAGTTCTTTCTCTGTAAGTTCCTTCTCTGAGGGGAACTCACTGTGCTTGATCTTTGACATGGTGTTTTTCTGCCTAACCGTGCCGATCCTCTCCGGCTCCTTTTCCTGGTTCTCCTCAGCCTGGACATGGATCCAAGGGATTTTCCTAACAAGCCAGACACCACTCTACTGACGTCATGTGAACTTAAGCTGCAGTTCTGTAACAACTTCACTTCTTAGTTGATAGTTAACAGTATAATGTAGCTTTTGAATGCCACTAAGGCAAAATAAGAAAAAAATGGTTGACTATTACCAACCAATCAATATTATTACGAGAACATACCTTTTGAACTTGAAGATGAAGAATGCAACTAAACCAACAAACGCCACAGATAGCAACATCAGCATGGCTGAGCTACTGTGAATTGGGTTGGAATCGACCAGAGGTGCTGGGGAAATACAGAGACAGAACAAGACTTTAGCCTACAGATTTCTGCTTTAGCCAATTCTTTTGTTGATATTATTAATTGAATGTAGTTATGTCTTTGTTACTCTTGTCTATAACTGTTCTGTACTTTCTCATGTACTTTATGTTTTGTGCTGACCAAGAAGAGTAGCTGCTGCATGAGCTACAGCTAATGGGGATCCTAATAAACTAAAGTAAACCAACCATGCCAAACACACAAAAAAAGAGTTGGTAAAAGCAGAAACAATTTCAACGGGAGAAAACAAGGGAAGAAACCAGCAATCATTCGTTTTTATTCACTTAGCAGGTGTCCATTATGTCTGAGTGAGCATCTGTCATGTTTCATTTTAAGAAAGGCCTCCATCCATGAGGTCCCGCTCTTTCTCCCTACGCCTCTGAAAGGTTTGCGCTTAGTCATGGCTTTAAGTGCTGAGGCATATTATTCAGAGTATGTATTAACCCACCCCCAACCAATATTTCTCTCTTCCAAGATTAGACCAGTGAAGTCGTTGACCTTTCTACAGCATTTTAAAGGCACCTCAGACCTTTCCATGCAGACACAATTTAAGACACATCAGTGACTGAATGAAAAGGGTAAAGTCATGATTGACAAGTTGTAGTGATATGCTAATATCCAAATGACCCTGTTGACTTCCCAGGTGTATATTAAAGGTATCTGTTGTTAAAAGTCTCATTGATTGCATGACTAGTTACAAAAGAGATTTAAGGAAAAATATCTATCAATGTCTGATGTTGACATCAGGTGGTGAATTGAATGTCGGTACAGTGCTTATTATAGTATTTATAATTGTTTATGCATTGTTATTTAGCATTTTATACTGTGAAAGAGTCAAAGAAAAACTGCAACTTACCTGAAGTTAGCTGTGTGATGTAAACAATTATTTGAGTGTCAGGTTTCAACTCAAACTGGATCAATCCTTGGTTCAGGGCATTTATAAGAATGTCTGATATCTGTATCACAGAATTGAAAAATGACATGGCACCCCAAAATGTGCATTTGCAAAGATTATTCTTTCAAATTTGAAGAAATGCTAATGATAACATTACCAATTAAATCAGTTAAACACCATTGGTGATCCAAATGTGAATTGTTTTGTAGATTAATTACAAGATAAGACATTCTAGAAGATTTCCTAAAGTACAAACAAAAAATATGCTTACACTCACTAAGCCCTCTTCATTCCCTTTCCCATGTTCAGAAAACTGAGTCTCAGGCAGGATAAATAGTTCTGCTGTTGTTGGAACACCTGGAAACAACGATACCAACAGCTGCTCTTCTGGAAACCCAGACACCTGTAACAGCAGTCTTCCAGTCAAACACGCACACTGCTATCGTGGGAAAACACATCATACTACACATCTATGTTTACTTTACTTCCTTAAAATGTCACATTGAATTAAAGAGGGTTATCCTCATCACGACCATAAAAGCCATTGCGTGACAACCTCATGACGACTGTTGTCCCAGAGGGAACTTAGTCCTATACCTGTGACACAGCTGTCCTCACCACACGGCCCACATCCTCTCTCCACTCAGGGATGTCAGGGTTGTGCTCGTCCAAAGTCGGAGAGAATGATAACAGCAGGGATTTGAAGAACTCTGCGAAACATGGAGGATGATTCCATGAACCCTCTACCACAAAGCTTTGCCGTGTGGCAACATACCATTAAGAATCCTTCAGTTTGCTGGAATTGCTTATAACCTAACATGAATTTACAATTTACTCTTGTTTCTCATGACATAAAGGTGAGTAGAAAGGAGTAGAGGTGACGTCCACATTCTCACTAACAAGGCAGCGTTAACATGGATACAGAAGATGTGTGATTAAAACAAGTTGCGTACCTATGTTGCATTCATATTAAAGCCTTCGAAGGAGTCCTTTCCGCTCACCTTTAACAATGATGACCTTGGTATCCTGCAGTATGTTGCACCCAGAAGACACCTGGACAACGACCCTGTTCATGCCCTCCTTCTGAAACGTGTACGCGATGCTTCCACCCAAGGTTATTAAGGACTGAGTTTTGCAAGACAAAGCGAATGGCATAGAAAACCTCACAACCTTGCCTTTTGCAGCACACATGGAATACACAAAGGACCAAAACAACTTGCTGTGAATAAACAATTCCAATCTACAATATAACAAGGTACCTGAACTAGGCAAGGTGTAGCACCCACACAGATACAGCAGGAACGGTCAGTGTAATTGGGAGAAGGACTCTCACCTCAGAGCTGTTTTCAAACCACCAGAAAAAGGTTAGTGTTCTTTGGTGGACGGGCCAGACCACAGCAGTTAGGTTGGCTTCCTTCTTCCTGATGGCCACAATAGGAGCTGAGAGATACACACGCTCCACTGGGCCTGAGACACACAAGAGAACCACATTGGCCAATACAAACCAAATGCAGTCATTTTGGTAACAGTAAATTGGTTAATTTAAAAATCCAACATAATCCAATAGCTTCATAAGCACTTAAAATGCATTGTTGTTGTAGGTCAATCTATAGTTCTTGACGTATGATCATCTGTAATCTATGCTGGTGTCAGTGGCTTACTGCGGTAACATGCTTAGGCAGGAAAAATCATGAAACCACATGAGACATAAGGGAGCCAGTGTTTCTTGTTGACATACTGGTGATATGTAAGAATATGGAGCTGCTGTCATATCCCTGGCTGTTCTCAGCATGTGCTGTCACTCTGAAGATCCCAGGTGCTCTATAGCTGTGTTTGATCCCATCGCCTCTCCGGCTCAGGTTGTACATGACCGTGATGCCATCCCCAAAGTCTAGCTGGATATGTGTCCACAACGAGTTTCCCTGGAGACAGGAAGTAAGACAGACATCATTAGTCAGAACAGATTGTTATGACACTGCATTATCTTTCACAGGGAAGAGTTGTCTAGGGAAATACTTGGGATGAGATTTGAGATTAGACATAGGAGAAGCACTCGGGAGACGAGAACGAACAAGAGAGAACTCAGGAGGAGCAAGTGAGAGATAAAGATAGAAAGAAAAAGAAACAGAGACAATGTAGTGAGTCATAGTGCTCTTTCATTCCAAAACCAGACAAAAGCGGTTCAGACTCTGGGGACTTCACGTCATCCAACACTTCAAAAGCACAAGATAATCCAGGACAAACTTCCACCGCTCCATGATGAAATAATAATAATATGCCTACTAATGACACAGTATTGGTTAGTGGTGGGAGAGGAGACTCACATCGTCCAGATGCACCAGGAAGGTGATGTTACTGCCCAGGTTGGCGGTGAGGTCTCCATGGCTGGTGGTCAGTCTGAGGCCTCTGGGAGGCCTGGGGGAACAATGCTGTTTCCTGGGGGAGTACACATCCTTTCCTCCCTCTTTGCAGTTATTAGACAAAACCTTCCTGTACCTACCAGTGACAACATTCACAGCATAGATGTCATTTTATAATTGAGAGTGAGACTGGATTTACTGTAGTCTCAATGCAGAGAGAGTAATTTGCTGAACAAAGGGCCCTATTCAATCAAAAACAATATTTACTGAGTGGGAAAACACTGAATATACAATCACTGCACAGAAAGAGTGTTATTTTGCACAAGGGAGGAAGGAATGAGGGATAGTACATGTTACTTACCCTGTGCTATTGAGGTAATTCTGGCTAGTGCTACAGATTCTTGGTACCGTATTTGGGTCGAACCAAAAAGCAGGTGAACACTTTCCATCAGCTTGACGTTCATACCCATAATCACTGTAAAACATGAGACTGTTCATAAAACACTATCTACTTTCCCCTCGCTGACACTAAAAAGCTTTTGTAGTTGAGCAATAGGTCAGTTCTTTTTTGTATGACTACAAGGCTAGTGACATGATCGTTGTCAGAAGAGATTTTCAGAGATAAAGATACAATACATTTAGAATTAATTTAGCAATTCCTTACTTATTAATTGGATGAAAATAAATAATTTGTCATTATGTAAATTAGACAAGCTTAGTCACATTCACAATTTGCAAACCATAATTGGATTGTGTGAATGCATGCACAGTGGCTACATGCAATAAACTGGAGAACATTAGGGAAATTGAAGAGGTATAAAGTTGAGCAAACTAATCGTTTTGGTGATTAGATATGTGATTAGGGGGGCTGTTAAGTCCTGTGAGGCTCCAGTAATTAAGAAACAATTCCATTTAATGTCCAGCAGAGTGTTGGGGGATGGGTTACATATACAATCCCCTTGCCTATTCACTGATGTAACAACTGAGGAAGTCTACCATAACTTTACTTACCATTCAAAATCATAGGCCCTGCAGATGCATGGTTCTGAGGATATGACTCGGGAGTAGTCCTGGGTCAGCATACAGCGGTTCCCTGGCCTCCGTTTCATAAAGGTCTGCTTTTCTCCCATCACACATGGCTCTCCCTATCAAACGCATTACATTTCATTCCCTGCGGTAAATTTAATTACATTGATTCAATGTTTTTTACAGATCAATAGCCTGAAATTATATGAATGTACAATGTGATTCAGCTGTGTGTGTGTGTGTGTGTGTGTGTGTGTGTGTGTGTGTGTGTGTGTGCGCGTGCGTGCGTGCGTGCATGTGTGAGTGTGTGTGTGTGTGTTTGTGTACATGCATCCATGTGCTGTGTTTACAGTGACAATAAACAAACATGCCTATCTTGATGTTGGCATCAAATCAATAACTTCATTGTGTACATAACCTTGTTATGTAGGTTCCAAGTCTGATAATCTCCGTCCATGCATCTCCTGCTAAAGATGGCTTTGTAGTCAATCTTTATCAGCTGCCATTCTGAAATACGACTTAAGTGTCCAGTGAAACTTAAATCAACAAAACAAAACATTAGGTAAGTTATTAGCCTTATTGTCTTTGTCTCTTGTAAAATGAAGATGTTGCCCAGACTAGTGTATTGCTGCTGTGGCCCAGACATTCAATATAAACACATTAACAAAAATAAATAACTTTGCAAACACAGCTATGTGTATAGTACCTCTGGTAAACAAAACATTGTAAATTGAGAAATTAAGTTTAGGTGCTATTTACTGATTAATGCACAATAACAACACTATTTTACTTTCATAAACAGATGACCTGTAACCAAGAATATGAGTTCTTTGTTTACTTAATGTTCACCCAACCCTAACTCCACTTACGTGATGATGTGATTCTCTGGTTGCATAAGAGCTCCATCCAGAAACAAAGGAACCAGAGAGAAACTGTGACGATCCCATTTCTTACCCTCGTCCAGACTTATCCTATTTCGCAACACAGGACAACAAATATTAACATCTGATTAAATACATAATGTAGTTAATTTACTATGCTAGTAATGGCGTAATTACATGTACACCACAATTTCAAACTCTCTGGCATCTTTGTAATATTTGTAAGGTGTGACAATGAAAAGAGTTTAACAGAAAATATTCTAGACATTTCTACAGAGTCCAAATTCCTAGTGATACCGTTCTTAAGATGCATTCTCATCATGGATGAAAAATGAAGTACCCACATCAGCCTGTTCTCTATGTGGAAAAGTATCCTAACTATGCACTCAATAATAGAACTAATGTTTCACAGGTCTAGGTAAATGTTGAGGGTGACAAAACGTAAAAAAGAGATATGACTCAGGCTCTAACAATTGAGGGACTTAAATCACCCTTCACAGATGTTAATTGATTGTGACACTGTTTCAGTACGGGGGATATCAAAGTATCTGGTGTGACAGGGTTCCAACAACACAAGGACCCTGGCCCACAAAGTCCCCCAATACTTCAAACCTGGACTTGGCAACATTTGCATGAAAGTAATTTGCGAAAATACCCATGAACAGTGCAACGCGGTAACAGACATTCTTTGTTGAAAGGATTCTGACAGTTTTGATGTGGTGAGAGAAACAGTTGCAGTTGCTGGAGACAGACAACCCATGCAAATATACCTTTCCAATCAGCATTTCAAAGGCTAAATGTAATCGTATGCAACAACACAACCAAAACTGAAATCAGAATTAAATTAACTGTGTCCTTAAATGGGAACATCAACATTAGTTTTTAAGCATTGCACACCTGTTTCTGAAATCAACTGATAAGGCACAGTATAATGCATCTTTACATACAATGTATATCATTATTATACTACCATATACAGTACCTTCAGAAAGTATTCACACCCCTTTACTTTTCTGCATTTTTTTGTGTTACAGCTGAAATTGAGATTTTTTTGTCACTGATCTACACACAATAAACAAAGTTTGAATTTTTTGGTAGAACATTTTCCAAATTGATAACAAATGAAAAGCTGAAATGTCTTGAGTCAATAAGTATTCAACCCCTTTGTTATGGCAAACCTAAATAAGTTCAGGAGTAAAAATGTGGTTAAAAAATGTGTTCAATAGTGGTTAAAAAAAAAAAAAAACTCCCCGTCTCTGTACCCCACACATACAATTAATTATCTGTAAGGTCCCTCAATCGAGTAGTACATTTTAAGCACAGATTCAGCCACAAATAACAGGGAGGTTTTCCAATGCCTTGCAAAGATTTGTTAAGATAAAAAAGCAGATGCTGAATAACCCTTTGAGCATGGTGAAGTTATTAATTAGGCTTTGGATGGTGTATCAATACACCCAGTCACTACAACGATACAGGAGTCATTCCTAACTCAGTTGCTGGAGAGGAAGCAAACTGCTCAGGGATTTCAACATGAGGCCAATTGTGATTTTAAAACAGTTACAGAGTTGAATGGTTGTGATATAAGAAAACTGAGGATGGATCAACAACATTGTAGTTATCAAAAAGAAAGGAGGACCAAGGCACTCTTCATATAGTTAATTAAAATGCCTTTATTTGTATGGTATGTTCAATAGAAATAAAGTTAAAAAAATACGACGTATTTCGGCTGCATGGCCTTCGTCAGGGAGTACCAAGAAATGTACTTCTAGTTCCGACCATGCAGTAATACCTAACAAGTAATCTAACAATTTCACAACAACTTCCTTATACACACAAGTGTAAATGAATAAGAATATGATGGCCGAAAGGCATAGGCACGATGCAGTAGATGGTATAAAGTACAGTATATCAAGTGGTATTGTTTAAAGTGGCTAGTGATACATATAATGCATCCGATTTTTATTAATAAAGTAACTAGAGATGAGTCAGTATGTTGGCAGCAGCAACTCAATGTTAGTGATGGCTGTTTAACAGTCTGATGGCCTTGATATAGAAGCTGTTTTTCAGTCTCTCGGTCCCCGCTTTGATGCACCTGTACTGACCTCACCTTCTGGATGATAGCGGGGTGAACAGGCAGTGGCTCGGGTGGTTGTTGTCCTTGATGAACTTTTTGGTCTTCCTGTGACATCGGGTGCTGTAGATGTCATGGAGGGCAGGTAGTTTGCCCCCAGTGATGCATTGTGCAGACTTCACTACCCTCTGGAGAGCCTTCCGGTTGTGGGCGGAGCAGTTGCCGTAGCAGGCGGTGAAACAGCCCGAAAGGATGCTCTCGATTGTGCATCTGTAAAAGTTTGTGAGTGTTTTTGGTAACAAGCTGAATTTCTTCAGCCTCCTGAGGTTGAAGAGGCGCTGCTGCACCTTCTTCACCACGCTGTCTGTGTGGGCGGACCATTTCAGTTTGTCCGTGATGTGTACGCCGAGGAACTTAAAACTTTTCACCTTCTCCACTACTGTCCCATTGATGTGGATAGGGGGCTGCTCCCTATGCTTTTTCCTGAAGTCCACAATCATCTCCTTTGTTTTGTTGACATTGAGTGTGAGGTTATATTCCTGACACCACACACCGAGGGCCCTCACCTCCTCCCTGTAGGCTGTCTCGTCATTGTTGGTAATCAAGCCTACCACTGTATTGTCGTCTGCAAACTTGATGATTGAGTTGGAGGTGTGCATGGCCACACAGTCATGGTTGAACAGGGAGTACAGGAGAGGGCTGAGAACCTACCCTTGTGGGGCCCCAGTGTTGAGGATCAGCGGGGTGGAGATGTTGTTTCCTACCCTAACCATCTGGGGGCGGCCCGTCAGGAAGTCCAGGACCCAGTTGCACAGTCTCGAGCTTAATGACGAGTTTGGAGGGTACTATGATGTTAAATGCTGAGCTGTAGCCGATGAACAGCATTCTTACATAGGTATTCCTCTTGTCCAGATGGGTTAGGGCAGTGTGATTGCGTCGTCTGTACCCCTATTGGGGCAGTAAGCAAATTGGAGTGGATCTAGGGTGTCAGGTAGGGTGGAGATGACTTGACTTGTCTCTCAAAGCACTTCATGATTGAAGTGAGTGCTATGGGGCGATGGTCATTTAGCTCAGATACCAAAGCTTTCTTGGGAACAGGAACAATGGTGTCCCTCTTTAAGCATGTGGGGACAGCAGACTGGGATTGGATTGATTGAATATGTCTGTAAACACACCAGCCAGCTGGTCTGCGCATGCTCTGAGGACGCGGCTAGGGATGCTGCCTGGGCCGGCAGCTTTGCGAGGGTTAAAACGTTTAAATGTTTTACTCATGTTGGCAGCAGTGAAGGAGAGCCCGCAGGTTTTGGTAGCGGATGGTGTTGGTGGCACAGTATTGTCCTCAAAGCGAGCAAAGAAGTTTAGTTTGTCTGGAAGCAAGAAACTGTGGACCGCAACAGGGCTGGTTTTCCTTTTGTAGTCCATGATTGACTGTAGACCCTGCCACATACCTCTCATGTCTGAGCCGTTGAATTGCGACTCTACTTTGTCTCTATACTGACACTTAGCTTGTATGATTGCCTTGCGGAGGGAATAGCTACACTGTTTGAATTTGGTCAAGTTTCCGGTCGCCTTGCTCTGATTAAAAGCAGTGGTTCGCGCTTTAATTTTGTGCGAATGCTGCCATCAATCCACGGTTTCTGGATGGGGACCGTTTTAATAGACGCTGTGAATCACCGATGCACTTGCTAATTAACTCACTCACCGAATCAGTGTATTCATCAATGTCATTGTCCGACGCTATGCGGAACATATCCCAGTCCACGTGATCGAAGCAATCTTGAAGCGTGGAATCCGATTGGTCAGACCAGCGTTGAACAGGCCTGAGCACGGGTGTTTCCTGTTTCAGCTTCTGTCTATATGCTGAGAGCAACAAAATGGAGTCATGATTAGATTTTCCGAACGGAGGGCGGGGGAGGGCTTTTTATGCGTTGTGGAAGTTAGAATAACAATGATCCAGGGTTTTGCCAGCACGGGTTCAATATGCTGATAAAATTTAGGGAGTCTTGTTTTCAGATTAGCCTTGTTAAAATCCCCAGTTACAATAAATGCAGCCTCAGGATATGTGGTTTCCAGGTTACATAGAGCCCAATGCAGTTCTTTCAGGGCCGTCGATATGTCTGCTTGGGGGGGATATACACGACTGTGATTATGATCGAAGAGAATCCTCTTGGTAGATAATGAGATCGGCATTTGATTGTAAGGAATTCTAGGTCAGGTGAACAAAAGGACTTGAGATCCTGTAAGTTGTTACGATCACACCACGTCTCGTTAATCATAAGGCCTCCGCCCTTCTTCTTACCAGAGAGATGCATGTTTCTGTCGGCGCGATGCGTGAAGAAACCAGGTGTCTCTACCGACTCTGATGACGTTCCCCGATTGAGCGATTTTTCCATGAAATAAAGAACGTTTCAATCTCTGGAAGACAGCCCTTGCTCGGATTTCGTTTACCTTGTTGTCAAGAGACTGGACATTTGTGAATAGTATGCTCGGGAGCGGTGCGCGATGTGCCCGTCTACGGAGCCTAACCAGAAGACCGCTCCGTCTGCCCCTTCTGCGGCACCATTGTTTTGGGTCGCGGGCTGGGATCCGATCCATTGTCCAGGGTGGTGGACCAAACAGAGGATCCACTTCAGGAAAGTCGTATTTCTGGTCGTAATGTTGTTGAGTTGACATTGCTCTTATATCCAATAGTTCTCTCTGGCTGTATGTAATAAAACATACGATTTCCTGGGGTAACAATGTAAGAAATAACACATAAAAAAACAAGACCGCATAGTTTCCTAGGAACGCGAAGCGAGGCGGCCATCGCTGTCGGCGCTGGAAGTATGATGCTTGCAACAAGGAACTCAATAAATAATTGCAAAAGATGTGGCAAAGAAATGTTATTTTTGTCCTGAATACAAAACATTATGTTTGCGACAAATCCAACACAACACATCACTGAGTACCACTCTTCATATTTTCAAGGATGTTGGTGGGTCTGCTTGTCATCGGTAAGGACTGGGTCTGCTTGTCATTGGCAAGGATTAGGGAGTTTTCTGAGACAAAATTAAACAGAATAAAGGAAACCATGAAAAACCAGTCTTCTTTTCAACATGGGAGATAAATTCACCTTTAAGCAGGACAATAACCTAAATCACAAAGCCAAATCTATACTGGAGTTGCTTACCAAGACACCATTGAATGTTCCTGAGAGGCCTATTAACAGTTTTGACCTAAAGTGTCTTGAAAATCTATGGCAAGACATGCAAATGGTTTCTAGCAATGATCAACAACCAACTTGATGGAGCTTGAATTATTTTGAAGAATAATGAGCAAATATTGTACAATCCAAGTGTGCAAAGCTCTCAGACTTACCCAAAAAGGCTCACAGCTGTAATTCCCTGCCAAAGGTGTTTCTAACATTCATTGTATAAAGGGGGTTAACAATTATCTGATCAAGATATACACTGCTCAAAAAAATTAAGGGAACACTTAAACAACACAATGTAACTCCAAGTCAATCACACTTCTGTGAAATCAAACTGTCCACTTAGGAAGCAACACTGATTGACAATACATTTCACATGCTGTTGTGCAATTGGAATAGACAACAGGTGGAAATTATAGGCAATTAGCAAGACACCCCCAATAAAGGAGTGGTTCTGCAGGTGGTGACCACAGACCACTTCTCAGTTCCTATGCTTCCTGGCTGATGTTTTGGTCACTTTTGAATGCTGGCGGTGCTTTCATTCTAGTGGTAGCATGAGACGGAGTCTACAACCCACACAAGTGGCTCAGGTAGTGCAGCTCATCCAGGATGGCACATCAATGCGAGCTGTGGCAAGAAGGTTTGCTGTGTCTGTCAGCGTAGTGTCCAGAGCATGGAGGCGCTACCAGGAGACAGGCCAGTACATCAGGAGATGTGGAGGAGGCCGTAGGAGGGCAACAACTCAGCAGCAGGACCGCTACCTCCACCTTTGTGCAAGGAGGAGCACTGCCAGAGCCTGCAAAATGACCTCCAGCAGGCCACAAATGTGCCTGTGTCTACTCAAACGGTCAGAAACAGACTCCATGAGGGTGGTATGAGGGCCCGACGTCCACAGGTGGGGGTTGTGCTTACAGCCCAACACCGTGCAGGACGTTTGGCATTTGCCAGAGAACACCAAGATTGGCAAATTCGCCACTGGCACCCTGTGCTCTTCACAGATGAAAGCAGGTTCACACTGAGCACATGTGACAGAGGTGACAGAGTCTGGAGACGCCGTGGAGAACGTTCTGCTGCCTGCAACATCCTCCAGCATGACCGGTTTGGCAGTGGGTCAGTCATGGTGTGGGGTGGCATTTCTTTGGGGGGCCGCACAGCCCCCCATGTGCTCGCCAGAGGTAGCCTGACTGCCATTAGGTACCGAGATGAGATCCTCAGACCGCTTGTGAGACCATATGCTGGTGCGGTTGGCCCTGGGTTCCTCCTAATGCAAGACAATGCTAGACCTCATGTGGCTGGAGTGTGTCAGCAGTTCCTGCAAGAGGAAGGCATTGATGCTATGGACTGGCCCGCCCGTTCCCCAGACCTGAAACCAATTGAGCACATCTGGGACATCATGTCTCGCTCCATCCACCAACGCCACGTTGCACCACAGACTGTCCAGGAGTTGGAGGATGCTTTAGTTCAGGTCTGGGAGGAGATCCCTCAGGAGACCATCCGCCACCTCATTAGGAGCATGCACAGGCGTTGTAGGGAGGTCATACAGGCACGTGGAGGCCACACACACTACTGAGCCTCATTTTGACTTGTTTTAAGGACATTACATCAAAGTTGGATCAGCATGTAGTGTGGTTTTCCACTTTAATTTTGAGTGTGACTCCAAATCCAGACCTCCGTGGGTTGATACATTTGATTTCCATTGATCATTTTTGTGTGATTTTGTTGTCAGCACATTCAACTATGTAAAGAAAAAAGTATTTAATAAGAATATTTCATTCATTCAGATCTAGGATGTGTTTTGAGCAGTGTATTATTTTTGAGCAGTGTTTTTATTTTTCATAAATGTTTAATAAATGTTATTCTACATTTGGGAGTATTAAGTTCATTTTTTATCCCACTTTGTAACACAACAAAACATGGAAAAAGTCAAAGGGTGTGAATACTTTCTGAAGGCACTGTACTCTACAGTAAAATTACAATGAACTTACCATATGTGCCGGATGGGTACTGTTGCAACTAAAGACACTGCAACTAAAGCACCTCCATTGTCAAGAAACCAAACACCAAGTTCTTCTTCAAATATCTAATAAAAAGTAGAAGACAATAAACATATGATTTACATCAATAGTTTTTCATATTCATAATGCATATTTAGGAAAAACGGACTGAAGTCAGAGCCCATTTTGAGGCAAAGATGGGTCTCACCTGTCTCCAGCTATTGCCAGCATCAGATGTTATAAACATTCCAAGGCTAGTGGAGGACAGCTCTGTACCAATGTTGCCTGGGCAAAAAAGAAAATATGAATTCATATATCAGTATATTTGCATTGTAAAGATACATATTTGCAAAGAAAATAAACGATCATATCATAGCTATGCAGCTCCTTCTATTTTAGAGGACTTGATCCCATTATGAACACTTTTATTGATCTGTATTCTATTTGAAGATTTCTACAGTACCACAGATAAAAGCTTGCACAACGTTAACAGCTGTGCCTGTCTTTACAATTTTGTTGCTAGAACACAAATATCATGCAGTATAAACCTTTTCGGCTTCTGTCCTACCTGTGGCTACGATGATCCCTGGTGCTGAGTCCTTACTGAAGATGCGTCCAGGCAGGTAAGGGTTCACAGGCATATCCAGGTGCAGATGCAGAGAACAAAATGGCTGCCAAAACAAACACAATGGATTCCATTTAGACATAAGCCTAAACAGTGGCAACCCGTTTTTCATGGCCTTTCTTGAGTAAGGCAGCTCCAAAATGCATGTGTTTCAGCCTTTCTCAGTGCTTTCTGTGGTGGTGGGGCAGCCGGCGGAAAATACGGAGCGTAGGGGTTGGTAATATTCTCTAGTTGCGCCATGATTGGCTCAGTATTCTGTCACTATTGGGGACACTACATCAACACAAAATCTACAGGTAGAGCTAAAAAAATCAAGCCCCATGGGTGCTGCCATTGAGTTACATTAGAAGTGCCCATCGAAGAATGCTCAAGATAATTGGCCACAGATAAAGGACGTCAAATCACGTTCTATAGTAGCTTTGATAATACTTCCAAAATCTTAGCTAGCAAGCTAACAGACAATCTACTGGCAAATCATTTTCAACCCTTGTCATATAAAGATAAATAATGAAAATCATAGATAAAACAAATCGGTGTTCGTTGGCCATTGGACATAAACATTACACAACAAGTTGGAAATCACAAATTCAACAATGAGTGGTTTAGATGGAATCAGTGGCTAACTGCAAGCAATCACTAGCCTGCTATTCATTGGAGTGGGTGTGTGGTTAAAGTTTGGGTTTAAGGGTCTCTTTTCCAAGCTTAAAAGGATAAACATTCAAAATTGGCCATGCTGTCAATCCAGCATGACTTCTGCCACACTCAAAACAACTGGAAATCTCGAAAATGAGTTGTCATTTTTGCAACATTAAATACATGCTTAATCATGTGTACAAGTATCCTACCTCCAAGGTAAATAAAATCAATTTTTCTCAGTTCCACGCTATGAGCAGTTACTGCCTTTTTGCTTGGTAGGGCAGTATTGCATATATTGTAAGAGCTTTCATTGTCTGCTTACATGCCCCATTTATTTATCCTACCATTCTGACTTGGTGTACAGGGAGAATCCTGTAAAAAATGGCCCATGTTCTGAATTCTGTCACTGTACATTTCAAAAGTCCTAGCTCGCTCATTAAAGTTTTATTAGAAATTATGGATTTCTGCTTGTCGTTCCCTTATGCTATAGATTTTACATCTCAATTGTCAGTAGAAACCAAATATGTTTAAACAAGTCAGCCTTATTAGTTTTTTTTAAAAGGTGGTAAATGAGGCTTAATGAACTGTTTCGCTGCAGGCTCTGCTGAAAGCCAGGTGTGACAGTGGTAAGGTGTTGGGACTGCTGTTGTGAAAGCTTTATGTAGGCCCTAACAGTTTGTGGGTACCGTTTGTCACCATTATAGCGCAATTAATGTATTGTTTAGTGTTGAGTTGTGTAGTGGCTTTGCTGGCATGCATCAAAACGTATACTGTAAATCTTTCTTTGTCCCACCAATATTTACATGCTAAAATCACCACTGGGCCTAAACCAATACATAAAATAAAATGCATCTTATAAGGATCTTTACTAGGTATACCAAACATTAGGGACACCCCCCACCCCCTCCCCGGAGCATTTCACAGGGATGCTGGCCCATGTTGACTCCAATACTTCCCACAGTAGTGTCAAGTTGGATTGATGTCCTTTGAGTGGTGGACCATTCTTGATACACACAGGAGACTGTCGAGCGTGAAAACCCAAGCTGTGTTGCAGTTCTTGACACAAACCGGTGCGCCTGGCACCTACTAACATGCCTAGTTCAAAGGCACTTCAATATTTTGTCTTTCCCATTCACCCTCTGAATGGCACAAATACACAATTGTCTCAATACTTAAAAATCCGTCTTTAACTTGTCTCCTCCCCTTCATCTACACTTATTGAAGTGGATTTAACAAATGGCATCAATAAAGGATCATAGCTATTACCTGGATTCACCTGGTCAGTCTATTTCATAGAAAGAGCAGGTATCCTTAAAATGTTTTGTATACTCAGTGTATATCTGACTCATTTATATATGACTCTGTGTTCATACTAATCTCTTTGAAATGAAAGTTTACAAAGACCATTTATGAAACATTTGAATATCTTTCACCAACAGATTTAAACTGGCTACAAAGGACATTGGAGCTGGCTGTTCCATTCTGAAGCAAACAAGCCATGTAATAAAAACATTATCCAAGGTGCAAAGACTAATCTGACAAAATTGCTTCATTTACTGATACACCTAAATTACTAATGTCTCTGATGTAATTCACCCAGAGGGGAGGCAATTTGTATGACAGACGAAAACAGTATTATTATCAAGGCACAATGCGAGACCCAATTGCAGACACAGGAGGCAGATGGTTGGAGTCTTACAATGTTTATTAATCCAAAGGGGTAGGCAAGAGAATGGTCGTGGACAGGCAAAAAGGTCAAAACCAGATCAGAGTCCAGGAGGTACAGTGGCAGACAGGCTCGTGGTCAGGCAGGCGGGTACAAAGTCCAGAAACAGGCGAGGGTCAAAAGCGGGAGGACTAGAAATAGGAGAATGCAAAAAGCAGGAGAATGGGGAAAATGTTGGTTGACTTGGAAACATACAAGACGAACTGGCACAGAGGGACAGGCGACACCTGGAGGGGGTGGAGACAATAACGAGGACAGATGACACTGATCAGGGTGTGACAATTATATACATTTTTCCTCTCAAATCCAATCAAATTTTATTGGTCACATACACATGGTTAGCAATGTTAATGCGAGTGTAGCGAAATGCCTGTGCAGGTAGTAGGTAAGGTGGAGGTGATATGATCCTTGACTTGTCTCTCAAAGCACTTCATGATGACTGAAGTGAGTGCTACTTCAGATAGTAATTTACTTCAGTAATATTTGCCTTCTTGAGTACAGGAACAATGGTGGCCATCTTGAAGCATGTGGGGACAGCAGACTGGCATAGGGAGCGATTGAATATGTCCGTAAACACACCAGCCAGCTGGTCTGCGCATGCTCTGAGGACGCGGCTAGGGATGTGGTCTGGGCCAACAGCCTTGTGAGGGTTAACACGTTTAAATGTCTTACTCACGTCGGCCACGGAGAAGGAGAGGGGGGTTCCGCAGTCCTTGGTAGCGGGCCGCGTCGGTGACACTGTATTATCCTCAAAGCGGGCAAATAAGGTGTTTAGTTTGTCTGGAAGCAAGACGTCGGTGTCTGTGACATGGCTGGTTTTCTTTTTGTAGTCTGTAATTGCCTGTAGACCCTGCCACGTACGTCTCGTGTCTGAGCCATATTATACATTCTTCTAGAAATGCATAATATGTGCATATCATGTTAACTCACTTTTCATATAAAAAAAGAATAGATTATTTAAATGAATATCAAACATTTCTAACACAGATCACCATGGGGCACTGTCCAACTGCCATTTATTGTAATGTAACTTTCATTAGGGTGATCTATTTACAGTGATTAAGTTGTCAAATTGAAATATTTTAGGTTAATGTAGATTTTGAACCACTTGATGGACTGGAATGTATTGAACTACACGTCTAGGATGAGATTCCCCTACCAACCCTTTGCCTGACAATGTAGAAAAGTAAAAGGTAAAACTGATTAGAGACCAGGCATCTGCCATGAACAACTCTTACTATTAAATCAGCAAGCTTTCGGTGGGTTAAAACATTTGATGAATGAATACTTTAAGAAGCAGTGTCATCCACCCCAATGATTTCAGCTCACCAGGATGCAGTGCAGACTGTTTCCAGCCACATCAGTGTTAGGGGCTTGCAGAAGGGCCCAGGTCTGACCCTTGTTATAGGTAATGAAAGTCTTCACTTCATGGTCCACCAATTTGTTGGCAAAAAATATGCCGTTTATTCCTTCTACCTAGAATGACAATAAGCCAAACAGATGAAACAAAAGAGATATCACATTGAGAGAGTGTATGTAATTATTTTAAACAACTTGGTTATGAAAAGTCATTGCACTATGCAAAACTACAGAAGAGATTAAATCATACATAGGAAGTGTGCCTTCAGAGGTACCAAACAAACAGTACTTAACATAGTAATATGGTTTAACTAAGAGCGCCTCACGGAGGTCCTTCCACAGGGAGAGTGTCCTGCATACACATACAGTAGATGTACCTTATACATGTCAACCAGTACATTTCCGCCTGGCTCTCTTCTGGTCCGGAGGTTCTCTAGAGACAGAGTGAAGTAGACCCCTGGAGAGTCTGAGATATACAGGCTGTAGGTGTCATTCTGGTTCCACTCCTGTACAGCCGCAAACACCTGCTTCTTATCTGTACTGATGATGTGCATGTCCTGTTTAGATGAGAGGGAGAGAGTGTGGAAGGGTGAATAGACAGGCGGGTAGATAGAGGCAAATTAAGAGTTTCATTCCAAAACACTATGCATGCATTTTCAGAAATGTTGGTCAATTAGGTTTTATTGTTGAGAGAAAATATGAATTGGTGTGATTGGTGTGTCTTTTCACTATTTCATCGTGGCATCGGGTTGTTCAATGACAAACATGCATTTGTAAAAAAAAATCTAACACTTGATTCATTTCATTTCAGAGAGACAAATAATCACGTTTCTTTGCTAAATTCTATATATCCGCCTCACTAATAATATAGTATAGTAATATGAGATCTGTATGTAAAACATTTACATTTGAGTCATTTAGCAGATGCTCTTATCCAGAGTGACTTACAGTAACTCCATTCATCTTAAAATAGCTAGGTGAGACAACCACACATCACAGTGAAATTGACAGAATACGAACATTCCATTCCAGCTAAACAATGGATATTTAGCATTTTGCAAAAAAATAAAAGAATCTTACGAATCTAAAATATATTAATTTAAAATCTGAGAGCAGTACTTTATACACACACACGAACATACCCATAAGCTATAATTTCCAATAAAAAATAAACCACAAATATGCAGATATAGTGTTTTGAAAATAAACTCTTCAACTAGACAGTCATACAGATGAATGGAGCTAAATATAATGTAGAGCAATAGAGATAAATAACAAGTGAGAGAGTATCCGTGATCTGTGTGCTTCAAGATGAGCAGCTTTCTGTCTCCACAGACAGCAGTGTACCTCAGAGTGAGTAAAGGGAGGCTTCAGAAATGAAAATGTCCTCAACCTGCTGCTGTATTTATTGCAAGGTGTATTTGGGTAGTGCAATGCTTACCTTGGGAAGACAGTATTTGGGTAGTTGAATTTGTTTGAATGATTCCCTCATATAGGACACAAAGTAACTCGCCTGCCCTGACTTGGTAACCTGTAGAAGAAAAAAGGTCTTGCTTCAGTAGCTCTTGTGGGCGAGTAAGCACAATTCTTGCTTGTAAAGTGAATATTTGATTGAGTATATTAAAATCAGCGATGTTTCAGGCATGCTGGCGTTCATTAGAATTAATCCATTTGAAATGTCACTGATTTTAACACACCCATTTCATTTTACTCCACCTCGACTTAAGATCGTGGAAACACTGACTCACCCCACAGAAGAACTCTAGTCTTTTTCAGACCTACATCATTGGAATGAAACTACCTTCTGGAAGTCGAAAACTAGGTAAAACTTAAATACAGTTCAGGTAGGTCGAGTTTAGACACTTCATTACAATAATTAAAACAATTATAATGTGGAAATCAATTTCAAATCAAAAACATTTTCATAATTTAGGGACTTGATGCTTTAACACATAGAAGGCAATACAAGTTTATACACCAACATCCAAATGACATACCACTGTATTTACCTTACAAATAGGTGTGTCCTCTAAATGTATCTTAGATGTCCTGCTAGCACCAAACACACTACATTAGAACGTCTGGATGACTGTGTGATCACGCTCTCCGTAGCCAATGTGAGTAAGACCTTTAAATAGGTCAACATTCATTAGGCCGCAGGGCCAGACGGATTACCAGGGCGTGTGCTCCGAGCAAGTGCTGGGCAAGTGTCTTCAATAACATTTTCAACCTCTCCCTGACCAAGTCTGTAATACCAACATGTTGTTTCAAGAAGACCACCATAGTCACTGTGACCAAGAACACCAAGGTAAACCTGCCTAAATGACTACCGACCCGTAGCACTCACGTCTGTAGCCATGAAGTGCTTTGAAAGGCTGGTCATGGCTCACATCAACACCATCATCGCAGAAACCCCAGACACTCCAATTTGCATACCGCCACAACAGATCAACAGATGAGGCAATTCTATTGCACTCCACACTGCCCTTTCACACATGGAAAAAAGGAACACCTATGTGAGAATGCTGTTCATTGACTGCATTTCAGTTTTCAACACCATAGTGCCCTCAAAGCTCATCACTAAGCTAAGGGCCCTGGGACTAAACACCTCCCTTTGCAACTGGATCCTGGACTTCCTGATGGGCCGCCCCCCAGGTGGTAAGGGTAGGTAACAACACATCTGCCATGCTGATCCTAATGGGGGCCTCTCGGGGGTGCGTGCTCAGTCCCCTCCTGTACTCCCTGTTCATTCATAACTGCATGGCCAAGCACGACTCCAACACAATTATTAAGTTTGTCAATGATACAACAGTGGTAGGCCTGATCACTGACAACGATGAGACCTCTCCCTCAACGTGATCAAGACAAAGGAGAGGATCATGGACTACAGGAAAAGAAGGGCCGAGCACGCCCCCCATTTTCATCAACGGGGCTGTAGTGGAGCAGGTTAAGAACTTCAAGTTCCTTGGTGTCCACATGGTCCAAACACACCGAGACAGTTGTGAAGAGGGCATGACATTGGCTATTCCCCCTCAGGAGACTGAAATGATTTGGCATGGGTCCTCAGATCCTCAAAAAATTCTACAGCTGTACCACCTCGGACTACAGAGGGTTGTGCATAAGGCCCAGTACATCACTGGGTCCAAGCTTCCTGCCATCCAGGACCTCTATACCAGGCGGTGTCAGAGGAAGGCTTGAAGAATAGTCATAGTCATAGAATGTTCTCTCTGCTACCGCACGGCAAGCGGTACCGAAGAGCCAAATCTAGGTCCAAAAGGCTTCTTAAAAACCTCTTAAGGATCGTACCCTTTCTTACATTTTCGCCTAAAATGACATACCCAAATCTAACTGCCTGTAGCTCAGGGCCTGAAGCAAGGATATGCATTTTCTTGATACCATTTGAAAGAAAACACTTTGAAGTTTGTGGAAATGTGAAATTAATATAGGAGAATATAACACATTAGATCTGGTAAAAGATAATACAAACAGAAAAATGTTTAATTATATATATATATATATATATATATATATATATATATATATATATATATATATATATATATCTTTAAATTTTACCCCCTTTTCCCCCCAATTTCATGGTATCCAATTGTTAGTAGTTACTATCTTGTACATAACTATAGGGAACAAACAAAAATGATATGGTAATACAAAATGTAAGTTTTTACAGTCCCAGGAATGTCATACATGATGGATCATTAGCTTATACACTAACTTTAACACATCTAGATGGCCGGGTGTCGAGCCATAGACAGCTGGGGTTCAAACTGTAGAACCCAGTTCCTACATTTGAACATAAAAATGAATTTTATCAAAACAAAACTATGCTACATTTTATCTCTGGGACCCTCATGATGACAAATCAGATTTACATCAGCAAGATTACCGAATGTAAATACATTATTTACCTTCAGAGGTGAATGTATCAAACCAGTTGCCGTGATAAGTTTGTTGTTGTTATGCACTCTCCTCAAACAATAGCATGGTATTTTTTCGCTGTAGAAGCTACTGTAAATTGGACAGTGCAGTTAGATTAACAAGAATGTAAGCTTACTGCCCATATAAGACATGTCTATGCCCTGGAAAGTTTTCTGTTACTTACAGCTGTCATGCTAATCCCATTAGCACACATTAGCTCAACCGTCATAGGGACACCCATCCTGTAGAGGTTTAACAGCTTCCACACCCAAGCCATAAGATTCCTGAACAGCTAACCGGACTATTTGCATTGACTCCCCGTCATAGGGACACCCATCCTTTAGAGATGAACAGCTGCTACACCCAAGCCATAAGACTCCTGAACAGGTAACCAAATGGCTAGCCGGACAAAATGGCTCTAATGGAATAATCTAATCTATCAATGAACCGCATTCTCCCAGGGCAGATTTCTGAGGATGTTGTACTTGGCTGTTCCATCTCTCCCAAGAGACATTCGGGGGGTGTTGAAGACTGCTTATTTTGTTGTAGCCCAATCGATAACCTCATTACTCTTTGTCAAGTTAAATCCAACTGCCCCAAGCAATGAAAGTCACTAGAAAGTAATCTGTACTGCCACAGTTACCTGCAACGAGTCAGCTGTGTCCAACTGGGCTATTTTCAACAAAATCTATGAGGCTGGGGTTAGTTCCATCTCAGCTCTAATTCGATTCAGGCATTGTATTGGATAATTATTTATGACCCAGACAGTTACTAATTATTTAGAATACTTTGTTCATTAAATAATATTTTCAATTAAATCCATGAATTGAAAGAGTTGAAACAAATTGACTCACCACCGTACAACCCTACCATTTATCTTCATACGCACAAAGATGATTTTTACAGGCAAGATGCAGCATTCATCATAAACACCCCATCACATATCTGTCTCATTACAAACTAAAAGAGAACATTTGCTGAAAACTTATTGTATGTATTTTAAGTCTCAGCAAACAATTTCAACATCATATTATTAAATAATGTTACACCATAATTGAACCTGAACCCTAATTAGCACTGCAAAACTGTTTAAATTGATGAACAGCAACGCTGACAAAGAAAGACAGACAGCTTTAAATGGAAATCGATGGCAACAGGAGAGAGTGATAATTAAACCAGTAATAATAATACACAATGCCTAACGCCAGCCAACTTCATGTCATCCTTGTTGGCAATAATGACAGCAAACTCCATACAGATTCCCTGCCCGATTACAAGAAAAGTCTTCGGCAGACGTGATAACATTTTTCAGTCGACAGAAAATCCTTCAACGTCATAGGCAGCTTGGACAACAGAAAATCAAGACGTAAGTGCAGCAGGTGTTTGGAAGGAATGCCATTTTGTAGACTTCAGTGGTACATCACAGATTGGATGCGGTAGAAGAACAGTTCACAGAAACACGGAAGCCTTTTGTGAACACTTAAAATGCACTGGAGTAAATATTTAGATACGCTACACACCTGAACGAACACATAGTTGTCCTGAACAACCAGAGAATTTTGGTCTATGTGTCCCGGGAACAGGTACTGTCTGTTTGATTCTGTGCATCGTTGAGCTCGGCACGTAACATACTGAGCACCTGACACAGAAGAGATCTAGATTAGTTGTCAGTAACAATCTTAGAACAACCAACCAATGAAGAAAAATCACAAGTTAATGGACGTCTGACTGTCTTTAGTGGGCACTAAAACTTTCTACACCTATTCTCAATTTTGCAGGGACAAGATAAAAATAGCATTCCTCTTGCACTGAGAGAATCAATGAAACAAAAACAAAAAACATGATGACAATTCAATCATTCTCTCTCATATCACATAAGTAATAGTATTTTGTCCCACCAAGGAATCCTGGTAATTGGTTTCATTGAATAAAGTCTATATTGTTCATATTTTTTATTGAATTGAGGTTCTGATATGGGGCACAAGGGACTGATTAAAGTGGAAATACATCTATCAATCTATTATATAAAGCTCTATATTTGTCAAGATACTCATATTCTGCTTTACAGTGCCTCTGGTTCCTATCCTGCAGACAGGAATGAGCCTTATCTTTTGAGTGACCTCGCTCTAAATAAGAGGCAAGGGATTCATGGGGTCCTGCTACTGCGGGGGAGCGTGGCAAGCTACAGAGCAGCACTCACGTCCTTTGGCAATGTGGGTCTCCATGTGGACCATATCTGCCTCTCTGTCCAGTCCCGTTTGTGCCCTGCAACATAGGAGAGAGAAGTGGAGGAAAAAGAGAAAGAGGAGGATAATGAGAAAGGGGAAGAGGAGAACAGCAATTCAGAGGAAGAAGAGGGGAAAGAAGAATATGGTGAAGAGGAGGAAGAGGAGGAGGATGTGCATAGTGGGGAAGATGCGAAGGAAGAGGAGCAATTTAGACGCAGGGGGATCGCCATAAGAGAACAGTAGCAGCCCGTGATGGACAGCCTTACTGTCTGCTTCCCTTTACAGCACAGACAACACATTTCCATTTCCTGTAGTCCTACGGCAACTTCCAATTTGTGCCAGCCTCAGCAATTAATCGTAATTTGTGATAACGTAAAGAAAGGGAGACAGAGACGGGTAAGTCTCCACACTACACAACAATTATTTAGGTTTGTGGTCTTCTTTCTTTCTTTCTCTCATCAATCATTTGTAATATGACATTAAGGCAAGGTCAAATCTGTTATATGGTACAATTCTATAAACATTATATAGATGCAAAAGCATTTCATGCAGGCAGCAAATACAAGCAGTTAAACATTTCATATGTAAAATCATAAATTGTCCAAGCATATTATAGTCTTGTGTGGGTTGCCATTACTCCCCACATGCTGTCCTTATTCATCAATTGTTTTGCTGTTCCTGTAGCGTGTGCTCCAAACAATGTCCTTTCTTTCTCAGCTTGAGAGGCACTTAGGTTTGACACACAACATGACAGACCGGGATAAACTGCATCACATCAATATTCACTGCCTTGTGTCCGTGCACTTGAGACTGCAGAATGACAACGAGCAAAAACAACATGTCAGACTTGGGCTTTAGAAAGAGTAGCCCAATATTCCTGGCTACGTGATATGGGTTGAAGTACAGTAGGCCAACACTTTATGGTTGGTTGTCAAAATCTTTCAAGACCTGTTTTGACATACTCTAGTAAATCCATCTGACAGAGTTGAGCAGGGATCCATACATAACCTCCATCTTAATAACAAAATAAATACATTTGACCGCACACTGGACTTGGTCATTTGGTATGTGGTTGTTTCTTCACCATTCCGGGGCTATAAGACAATGGGCTTTACATACATCATAAGTTTCAAGATAGCTGCAAGATAGCATTTCCAATTTGCATATGAGATTCTATATAAGACACAAATGCTAATATTCTCTCTCATATTCCCTAGATTTACGATAAAGAGATTATAGAACGGAGTGTTTCTAAATTAATAATGACAAACACGGCTGGAATGAAATCATACTGTACCAGAAGAACCGTCCAGGAGTCACATTCTCACTAACCAACTGCCATTTTCTTCCAAAGTCCATTGTGCTGTACACCTGGTAATACATGAATGTGATCAAACATGAATGGAATATGCAACATTTCACATTAAGTTTGTACATTCAACCTTTTTGATTGTAATGCAGAACAGTTTATGAAAGAACCAAATACAAAAACAGAATTGTTCAATACTTTAGCAGAATCTTTCAACTTTGGACTTATTTCAACTTCAAATACCTATTTTCCATTCGATATTGAAATAAAAGTCCTGCTGCTTACCTTGTTGTCAGGACTGCTAGCCAGCAGCCAGTTTTCCTGTGTTGGATGAAACAGCAGACCGTCCATGTAGAAGTTAATGGGATGCTTCTCGAAGCTGGCACCTTCATCTGAGCTGATGAGTACACTGTGTTCCAGCTCTGGGTCGCTAAGCATCATTATCTAAAGTACAGAAGGGGAGAGATATGAGGGGGGAGAGGGAGAGAGGGAGAGTATAGTTCATTGTGCTCAATGGAGGATATGATTGCATGTCATTGTACAACATTATGAATAAACAGCGGTATAAATGCATTGTTGATGAAAGCAAAAGCGACATGATGTACCAAAATCATTAGTCAATAATAAACTGACCAACAGAACAGGTTTTGGTAAAATATCTTAGTCGTTTTTAGTACGGTAGTGAGGTAGTTAGTTATTGTTGCCTTGAAGTGAGTGGGGTACTGTGGTAAGTGAGTGGGGTACTGTAGTAAGTGAGTTTGGGGTATAGTGGAGTAGTTAGTGAGTGTAGGGTAGGTAGTTAGCAGAAATGTTGCAGAAATCTTTATGAACTGGTGTCTGGGTAGGATTGTCGAATGACACTAAACTCTAATAAAAAAAGGGTTATCTAAAACCCAAAAGAGTTCAACTGTCCCCATAGGAGAACACTTTGAAGAAACCTTTTTGGTTCCATGTAGCACCATCTGTGGAAAGGGTTCTACAGTACATGGAACCCAAAAGGGTTCTACCTGGAAACAAAAATGGTTCTTCAAAGTGTTCTCCTATGGGGACAGCCGAATAACTCTTTTAGGTTCTAGATAGCACCTTTTTGTAGGAAATACCTTGGGTATTCTGAATTCATCAATGCGAATATACCAAGATTGACAATGTTCAGAACCAAGATGGAACGGTTGGGTGCTGATAATAAACATTGAAACATTCTTTGGAGTCCTGCTCCCTCTAACTGGAGTTAACATCATTCCAGAAACTAGTCATAACTCAACAATACACTACACACACTAAACAATACACATCCTGGATGAACAAGTAATACTCTGCTTGTCACTGGAGTCCTTTATCATGGAGATGTTAAACAAACCTTTCTCTTGTTGGTTGGGCAGACGTAGAGGCAAGCCAAGGTTGACCCAACCTTATTATTCAGTTTAATATAAGTGCTCCCATAGTCCACTGATCTGTGAACAGTAGAGAAGACCATGTAAGGACAACTTTATATGTTTTTCTGTATTGATGTGGCCGGAGTAGGTCTAATTCTCAAATATCTACGTGCATAGCCTGTGGTTTAGTGGTAACGCACCCGGCTGCTCTAAACACATTCTCCACCCATCAGAGACCAGGGTTAAATCCCTTCATTCTTCCTTCTGACTGTCTCTCTAACTTACCTGATTCATTACTGTCTCGATAAAGTTCAAAACAATATGTAACGAGAGTCTCATTACACTACATTCATATAATGACATACCTTTCAGAATTTAGTTCAAGTCTGTTTTACCTCAACTTGGTGAAATAATTGTGTTATGTTTGGTCCTTTATTAAACTGGATGATTGTAAATTTGACCTAAATCCCTGGCGAACTTTATTTAAGCTTCTATGTCCACACAGTAGGCTGTGCTGAATTGCCCTCCAGAAACAAACAAATGAGAGACAAAAGACATTTGCTTCTCTGAACGTTCTCTGTCCCTTAGCTAAGACTTCCTGTGTTGTTCGATGACAAGGGTAAATACAGTGGCTTGCAAAAGCATTCACCCCCTTGGCATTTTTCCTATTTTGTTGCCTTACAACCTGGAATTAAAATTTATTTTCTCGGGGGATAGTATCATTTGATTTCCCCAAATGCCTACCACTTTGAAGATACAAAATATTTTTTATTGTGAAATAAACAAGAAATAAGACAAAAATTTGAAAACTTGAGCGTGCATGACTATTCACCCCTCCGAAGTCAATACTTTGTAGAGCCACCTTTTGCAGCAATTGCAGCTGCATGTCTATTGGGGTATGTCTCTATAAGCTTGGCACATATAGCCACTGGGATTTTTGCCCATTCTTCAAGGCCAAACTGCTCCATCTCCTTCAAGTTGGATGGGTTCCGCTGGTGTACAACAATCTTTAAATCATACCACAGATTCTTAATTGGATTGAGGTCTGGGCTTTGACTAGGCCATTCCAAGACATTTAAATGTTTCCCCTTAAACCATTCAAGTGTTGCTTTAGCAGTATGCTTAGGGTCATTGTCCTGCTGGAAGGTGAACCCCCGTCCCAGTCTCAAATCTCTGGAAGACTGAAACAGGTTTCCCCTCAAGAATTTCCCTGTATTTAGCGCCATCCATCATTCCTTCAATTCTGACCAGTTTCCCAGTCCCTGCCGAAGAAAAACATCCCCACCGCATGATGCTGCCGCCACCATGCTTCACTGTGGGGATGGTGTTCTCGGGGTAATGAGAGGTGTTGGGTTTGCGATAGAAATAGCGTTTTGCTTGTTGGTCAAAAAGCTCAATTGTAGTCTCATCTGACCAGAGTACCTTCTTCCTTATGTTTAGGGAACGTCCCATGTGCCTTTTGGTGAACACCAAACATGTTGCTTATCTTTCCTTTAAGCAAGGGTTTTTTTCTGGTCACTTTTCTGTAAAGCCCAGCCCTGTGGAGTGTACAGTTTAAAGTGGTCCTATTGACAGATACTCCAATCTCCGCTGTGGAGCTTTGTAGCTCCTTCAGATTCTTTCTTTCTTGCTTCTCCGATTAATGCCCTCCTTGCCTGGTCTATGAGTTTTTAATAATGGATTTAATGGTGCTCCGTGGGATGTTCAAAGTTTCAGATATTTTTTTTTATAATCCAACCCTGTTCTGTACTTCTCTGTACAATGTGTACAATTGTGTATGTCCATTACATTAAATCCAAATAAAAATCCATTTAAAATACAGGTTGTAATACAAAAAAGTAGGAAAAACGCCAAGGGGGATGAATACTTTTGCAAGGCACTGTATACAATATCTTCCTCCCTTTCTATTCTTCAGTGGTGTAAAGTACTTAAGTAAAAAGTACTACTTAAGTAGCTTTTTTGGGTATCTGTACTTTACTATTTATATTTTATACTTCACTACATTCCTAAAGAATATGTACTTTTTACTCCATACCTTTTCCCTGACACAAAACTACTCGTTACATTTCGAATGCTTAGCGGGACAGGAACATTGTCTAATACATACACTTATCAAGAGAATATCCCTGGCCATTCCTACTGCTTCTGATTTAGGGGACTCACTAAACACATGCTTTGTTTGTAAATTATGTCTCATGTCTCAGTTGGACATGCCCCTGGCTATCCGTAAATAAAAAAAACTAGAAAATGTGGCCATCTGCTTTGCTTAATTTAAGGTATTTGAAATGATTTATACTTATATTTATACTTTTACTTTTGATACTTAGAGTAAGTGAATTTTTGCAATTACACTTATGTTTGATACTTGAGTATATTTAAAATCAAATACTTTTAGACTTTGTATTTTACTGGGTGACTTTCACTTGAGTCATTTTCTATTAAAGTATCTTTACTTTTACTCAAGTATGAAAGTTGGGTACTTTTTACACCACTACTATTCTTCATGGGTCTATTACTACTCAAACACACAACCCACTCGTCTCTTAGTTCTACCTGGGCGCCTCCAAATAAAACCCCATTGCATAATTGGATAGATACCAGAGTTGGCTATCACTACTTGTTCATTAAGCTGCATCATTTCATTTGCTGTTGACATTGTTTGCAAAGGTTTCCTCCTCAACATTTTTTAGCTTCTCATTTCGGTTGACAAATCCCCTCAAATGTAGCTGGAAAGACATCACAAATGAAGTTATTACAGTGACACGTTCCTTCCCTAAGGGAAGCAGTCATTACTTTGAAACACACAGGAGATGTTTTTCGTGATGCACCAATTGATCTTCTTATTGCATTTTGCCATCAAGAGTGCCCCGGGGTTATATAAATAAATAATGTATCTTATTATTGCAGAGATCCTTTACTCCATTTCTTTTCATAATATTCAACTGCTTTCCTTTTTTAATATCATACTAAGTGCTTTGCCGCACCACCTGAGGTACACTCTAATTTACTGCTGTTGCTATTGTTAACCAGACACCTTGATGATGGAAGACCTTCTGTACACAATATGGGATTTCAAAATGTGTCAAGTCAGGTGTAAATCTTATCGGCGCCTTTAGTGAAACATAAATTAATTTGAGTCTCTCTGCTTGGTGAACTGATGGTCTTTATGTCAGGTGTAATTCAAAATTAAATGAGTTTCTTGTGGGCTTGGAAAAAGGTGAGCGAAAAAACACAAGAGACATTATCAGTCTCTGTATAATCCTAAATTAATTATATTCTTATTTATTATGTGACAGCATACTGTACAGTAACACACCAAACGATATAAAATTAATGGGATTGTTAGTCCTATGTAAAAATTGTTAGTGGCATGTAAAAAATATAAACCAAGATGGCGTAGCAGTCAGACGTCTTAATCTTCATCTTGTCGTGTCCCGTGTATATCTTTTTTTCCCTCGTATATACTTTCATATATATTTTTTATATATTTAACCTCAATTTCAACATACTCTCCTTCAACCCACCTCACCCAATGTGGTATGGATCTGCTATTTTCTATACTTTAGAACCGGAACCCCCCAAAGAAGCTAGCCAGCTAACTAGCTACTAGCTAGTAGTCAGTTAGCCACTGCTAGTGGTCATCAGCTAACCTCAGCCCGGACAACTCCTGAAAGTCCGCACAGCGCGATTCAACCCAGAGCATATTGGACTGCTTTTTCTCTACATCTCCGGATTCCTACAGCAAGCTCTGAACATTTTCACCTGGATCATCGCAGCTAGCTAGCTGCTTTCCGAGTGGTTACTCCTGGAGTCTCTGTCCCGAAGCAAGCACCAGATAGACTGGAGCTAGCCTCGTGCATGGACCATCTTCCGGCTAGCTGAAGAGGTCCATCAGCCACTTCTTGGGCTGCAATACCTATTTTGCAAATTGGCCTGGACCTCTTTTACTGCCGACACAGAGCCCTGCCGTTCCATCATGACTGATCTACCTACGTAATCTGCCCAAGGGGGTTTCAACAGGATCCTCCATCGCGACGTCCCCTGAAGACCCATCTGCTAGCCTGCTAGCAGTGGCCCGTTAGCTGTCTAGAGCATATCGTTTTCTCTCTACCACTTCTCCACATCCCTACCACAAGCTCTGAACCTTTACACTGGATAATCGCAGCTAGCTAGCTGCTATCCGAGTGGCTACTCCTGGCTAACATACCTGTCCCGAAGCAAGTTAGCCTGTAGCTAGTCCTGAGCTAGGGCCACCTCCTGGTTAGCTGAAGAGGTCCATCAGCCAATTTCTTGGGCTACAATACCTATTTTGTCAATTGGCCTGAACCCTTTTACAGCCCACACGGAGCCCTGCCGATCCATCACGACTAGTCTTCCAACGAACCGTCCGGAGGGCTTCAACAGACTCATTAGCCACAATGTCCCCTAAGGCCCTTCTGCTAGCCCTGGACCGCTAGCTGTCTGAATCACCGTCTCTCCAGCTCGCCTAGCTACTCACTGGACCATATGATCACTCGGCTACGCATGCCTCTCCCTAATGTCAAAATGCCTTGCCCATTGCTGTTTTGATTAGTGATTATTGTCTTATTTCATTGAGCCCTGCTTAATATGCCTCAGGTAGCCCTTTTGTTCCAACTCCCACACATGCGGTGACATTACCTGGTTTAAATGGTGTCTCTAGAGACAAAACCTCTCTCATCGTCACTCAATGGCTAGGTTTACCTCCACTGTATTCACATCCTACCATACCCTTGTTTGTACATTATGCCTTGAATCTATTCTTCCGCGGCCAGAAACCTGCTCCTTTTACTCTCTGTTTCGAATGCACTAGACAACCAGTTCTTATAACCTTTAGCTGTATCTTTATCCTACTCCTCCTCTGGTAATGTAGAGGTTAATCCAGGACCTGCAGCGCCTAGCTCGACTCCCATTTCACAGGCGCTCTCATTTGTTGACTTCTGTAACCGTAAAAACCTTGTCTTCATGCATGTTAACATTAGAAGCCTCCTCTCTAAGTTAGTTCTATTTACTGCTTTAGCACACTCTATCAACTTGGATGTCCTAGCCGTGTCTGAATCCTGGCTTAGGAAGGCCACCAAATATCCTGAAATTTCCATCCCTAACTATAACATTTTCCAACAAGATAGAACTGCCAAATGGGGTGGAGTTGTAATCTACTGCAGAGATAGCCTGCAGAGTTCTGTCATACTATCCTGGTCTGTGCCCAAACAATTCAAGCTTCTACTTTTAAAAATCCACCTTTCCAGAAACAAGTCTCTCACCGTTGCCGCTCGTTATAGACCTCCCTCAGCACCCAGCTGTGCCCTGGACACCATATGTGAATTGATTGCCCCCATCTATCTTCAGAACTCATACTGTTAGGTGACCTAAACTGGGACATGCTTAACACCCCGGCCGTCCTACAATCTAAGCTAGACGCCCTCAATCTCACCCAAATTATCAATGAACCTACCAGGTACTACCCCAAATCCATAAACACGGCACCCTCATAGATATCATCCTGACAAACCTGCCCCCTAATGACAACTCTGCTGTCTTCAACCAGGATCTCAGCGTCACTGTCTCATTGCCTCCGTCCGTAATCGGTCTGCAGTCAAACAACCACCCCCCATCACTGCCAAAAGCTCCCTAAAACACTTCAGTGAGCAGGCATTTCTAATCGACCTGGCCCGGGTATCCTGGAAGGATACTGACCTCATTCCGTCAGTAGAGGATGCCTGGTTATTCTTAAAAGTGCCTTCCTCACCATCTTAAAAAAAGCATGCTCCATTCAAAAAATGTTGAACCAGGAACAGACTTAGCCCTTGGTTCACTCCAGACCTGACTACCCTTGACCAGCACAAAAACATCCTGTGGAATTCTGCATTAGCACTGAATAGCCCCCGCGATATGCAACTTTTCAGGGAAGTTAGGAATCAATATGCACAGGCAGTTAGGAAAGCAAAAGCTAGCTTTTTCAAACAGAAATATGCATCCTGTAGCACAAACTCCAAAAAGTTCTGGGACACTGTTAAGTCCATGGAGAATAAGGCACCTCCTCCCTGCTGCCCACTGCACTGAGGCTAGGAAACACTGTTACCACCGATAAATCCACGATAATGTAGCATTTTTCTACGTCTGGCCATGCTTTCCACCTGGCTACGCCTACCCCGGTCAACAGCTCTGCACCCCCCATAGCAACTTGCCCAAGCTTCCCCATTTCTCCTTCACCAAATAGCTGATGTTATGAAAGAGCTGTAAAATCTGGACCCCTAAAAATCAACTGGGCTAGACAATCTGGACCCTCTCTTTCTAAAATTATCCACCGCAATTGTTGCTACCACTAAAACTAGCCTGTTCAACCTCTTTCGAATCGTCAGAATCCCGAAAGATTAGAAAGCTGCCGCGGTGATCACCCTCTTCAAAGGGGGAGACACTCTAGACCCAAACTGTTACAGACCTATATCTATCCGACCCTGCCTTTCTAAGGTCTTCGAAAGCCAAGTTAACAAACAGATCACCGACCATTTTAAATCTTACCGTACCTTCTTCACTATGCAATCTGGTTTCCAAGCTGGTCATGGATGCACCTCAGCCACGCTCAAGATCCTAAACGATATTATAACCGCCATCGTTAAAATAAAAAACTGCGCAGCCTTATTCATCGACTTGGCCAAGGCATTCGATTCTGTCAATCACTGCATTCTTATCGACAGACTCAACAGCCTTGGTTTCTCAAATGCCTCGCCAGGTTCACCAACAACTTCTCAGACAGCGTTAAGTGTGTTAAATCGGAGGGCCTGTTGTCCGGACCTCTGGGATTCTCTATGGGGGTGCCACAGGGTTCAATTTCTCTGTATACATCAATGATGTCGCTCTTGCTGCTGCTGATTCTCTGATCCACCTCTACACAAATGACACCATTCTGTATACTTCTGGCACTTCTTTGGACACTGTGTTAACTAACCTCCAGACGATCTTCAATACCATACAACGCTCTTTCCGTAGCCTCCAACAGCTCTTCAATGCTTGTAAAACTAAATACATGATCTTCAACCAATCGCTGCCCGCACCTGCCCGCCTGTCTAGCTTCACTACTCTGGATGGTTCTGATTTAGAATACGTGGACAACTACAAATACCTAGGTGTCTGGTTAGACTGCAAACTCTCCTTCCAGACTCAAATTAAGCATCTCCAATGCAAAAATAAATCTAGAATTGGCTTCCTATTTCACAACAAAGCATCCTTCACTCAAGCTGCCAAACATACCCTCATAAAATTGACTATCCTACCGATCCTTGACTTTGGCGATGTAATTTACAAAATAGCCTCCAACACTCTACTCAGAAAATTGGATGCTGTCTATCACACTGCCATCTATTTTGTCACCAAAGCCCCATATACTACCCACCACTGTGACCTGTATGCTCTTGTTGGCTGGCCCTCGCTTCATATTCGTCGCCAAACCCACCTGCTCCAGGTCATCTATAAGTCTTTGCTAGGTAAAGCCCCGCCTAATCTCAGCTCACTGGTCACCATAGCAACATTTATCTCCTGCACATCTATAACTCCAGTGTTTAATTGCTAAATTGTAATTACTTTACTATGGCCTATTTATTGCCTTACCTCCCTAATCTTACCTCATTTGCACATACTGTATATAGACTATATTTGTTTATTCCATGTGTAACTCTGTGTTGTTGTTTGTGTCTCACTGCTTTGCTTTATCTTGGCCAAAAAATAATAATAATATTAAAAGTACCATGTCAAATGCCTCTGCATGTACAGTATTCTGCTGTATACTGCTATCAAAACCAATAGCAGGGAGTTTCCTAGATGAGTGAAATCAACATTGACCCAATAGCAAGGTAGATAAACACTATATGTCATTCAGTGAATTGATCCAAAAAAACATTATCACAAGGGTGTCAATTGTGTTAGAACAGAGCCCTACTTATTTTCAAATAATTGTCAACATATAACACTATTTTAAGATGTGAGACATTCACTGTATTACAAGAAACAACTAGCAGGTCTTTTTCACTCTAGCAGCTTCACTCTTAGAAAAACAGGGTTCTATATAGAAACTTTTGGTTCTTTGGACGAGTTTAATATGGATATAAATGTCAATGCAAAACAGCTGAAACAAGTTAAAGGAGAATGCTAGCTGTGATTTCAGAGTTTGTTGTGACTGGGTTAGCTTTTGTTAGCTGTTTTTACACCCGCGGAAATCTAATCAGCACAATACAACAAATCCCCAACAAAATCAATCTGATTAAACTAGAGATATGTTTTTTTGTGTGTGTATGGCGACCTTCCACATCTGTGGTGGAAGGAGGCTAAACTACAGCGGTTTTTGTCAGACCATGAGACATCCCTAAAATCGGTCTTCTCACAAAAAAGTCTGTAGCATCTGAACGGTTTGGCCAATGGTATGACCACTCTATGGAAAGATGAGACTGACAAACATGGTGGTGTTTTCCGTATTGCTCTACAACCCCTGGAGTCAGTACCGCCAATCTGCCAACTTCTGTCTGTAGCATCCGAACAGTTTGGGCTACATACACACTAACATGACCCCACCATCGAAGATGAGACTCTCATGAACATGTACATGTTGTTCCGTTTGCTCTAGGATTCCCGCAAGCATAACAAGACTTGTCGGAGGGTAGCCCGGTACCAGTTTAAAAAATGAATGGAAGTAGTCTAGTGGCCAATTTTCTTATGTAAATATGGGTAATTTAAAAAAATATGAATTTCCTGATATTTCTTAGATATAGGACAGACACTTTAAAATGGTTCATATCATGTTTTTCCATGTATGAATCTGTTATTCAATGTGTTGCTATGGGTTAATAGCATTCCAAATCATACAGCCAAATAATCCTTGGTATGACCATCTTAAAACAATTCCATATGCTAGCTTGGTAATTAGCTAATTGTTAGAAGACTGTTGCTGACTGAGAGAAGGTATGTATTCATTTTATAATATATTATGTATAGTAAGTCTTTGTGATTTAATAGCCCAGTTAATCATTACATGACTTTTAACACACTATCTCTATGTTTTGCTCAGTCTGGTAGTAAACCAGAACTATCAGAGGCAGAGGATCTCTTTTGGCTGCTGGTGACAGTAAGTTGTTCTTCTACATCATAATAATTATATGTCTGCATAGGATTTTGTCTTCATTTTGTCATGCTTATTTCTAAATATTAACTCATATTAACTCATTTTTTCTTCTTCCCTGGAACCAGTCATACAACATCCTTTACAGTACTGGCGGTAGGTAGCCCAGCGGCGAAGGAGTTGGACCTGTAGCCGAAAGATAGGTGGCTTGTTAAAATCCCGGACCGGGCGCTGGAAGAAATTGGCAGAATTGATCTGATAATTGGAGGGCTGCTGGGTTCACATCCTCTAAACATCCCCCTACAGTTGGACCCTTGAGGAAGGCCCTTAACCCCACAACATGCTCTCCAACCAGGGGCACTGCACTGCAGCTTAAACCTGTTCTCATCCCAACTGTATGTGTGAGTTCTGCAGTTTTTTTTTTTTGGGGGGGGGGGGGGGGGGAGAACAGAGCAGAAGCCACATTTTTGTTTTTAACTGTAACTAATGGACAACGTTGTATTATATGCCAACCAGTGTTCTCACTATCACCCACTATCTTACAAAAACACAGATATTAAACTGCTTTCTAAAATGTTTTCTGCGTTCGACAAGACAGAGGGTGTGTTAAAAAAAATGTACCCTCAGATAACCTCAGACAACTATTATGCAGTATCTTAAATGCAGTATCTTAAATTCTTCATTAGAAACAACAGCTCCTTGGGCTGTATTATCTCTAAAAGCTTTTGATACACTAGAATGGTCATATCTCTGGTCTGTCTTGGAACTTATGGGAATTGACTCCAATTTCATTAATATGACTAAAATGCTATATGGCAATCCTTCAGCCATAGTTATTGCAGGCAATATTGTATCTGCTCCATTCAGAATTATTAGAAGCAGCAAACAGGGCAATCTAATTTCTCCCTTGCTATTTTATTATCCATGGAACTCCTGGCCCTAGCAAATTGTTAATCGAAGGAAATAACACACATTTCCCTAAAATCTAGTGATCACTTCATACACAGACAATATTTTACTATATCAAGACCAATGTATCTCAATCACTCCAAAACATATTGAAGATCATAGATGAATTCAGCTTTGTCTCAAGTTATACAATTAATCTAACCAAATCAGCCCTACTGCCTCTCAAGACCCCGATGAAGGACTCCGTCTCTACTTATGGAATCCCAATAATTTCCAATTTAAAATAGTTAGGAGTAGATATATTTCCTTCCTTAGATAAAACCAATACCAAAATCTTTCAGAGAATGCTCAAATCAATTAAATCCAACCTCAGTAGATGTAATAACATCCCAGTTGTTTAACCGCAGAATATCTGTTGTCAGAATTAATATATTGCCATGGCTGAATTTCTGTAGTTCAATGCCTCCCATGGCACCACCTTCTGGCTATTGGGATAAAATTCATAGTGGGGTTTCAAAATATATATGGCAAGGTAAACAATCCCGGATACAATGTACAAACTTCAAAGAGGGAAAGACGTAGAAGGACTTTCCGTACCAAACCTTTAATTGTATTTCCAGGCACTAGCATTTCGCCCCATCCTAAATTGGTTTAGACATGATCTTCTGCCCCCTGGTTGAGTGTAGAGATCAATATCAAATCAAATCAAATGTATTTATATAGTCCTTCGTACATCAGCTGATATCTCAAAGTGCTGTATGATTTGGTCCTATTATTACTCACACAATGTAAATTTGGCTGAAAATGGAAAAACAATGTAACTAGGAATGAAAATGGTATGACCATACTCCAATATGGGGGATTTTCATTCCTAGTTACATTGTTTTTCAATTTTCAGCCAAATATACATTGTGTGAGTAATAATTTGACCAAAGCATAGTTTACATTGTTTAAGGGATATATCAGTGAAGAACACCTCTCCCAGGGCAATAGGAGACTCCATACAGCACTTTGAGATATCAGCTGATGTACGAAGGGCTATATAAATACATTTTGGCTGGGGGAATGGGATGGGAGGTTGGAGGCCCACTTGTTTTTTGTTTGCTTTTCCCATTTATACTGAATTTATTGTTACTTCAACTCTATATGTATTTCTTGATGTTGTTTTTCTTTTGAGTGGCAGCCTACGGGTACATGTTTTATAAATGTATACATTAACCATTTAAATGTACCTGTAACCCCTCCAACAACAAAAAACAACAAATAAAAACTTGGTAAAAAAACACAAGAAACAGAGCCCTACTAGTTCAGCACTTCTGAATACATCAAACGTTCATGAAGTCTTACCTCCAGAGAGAACTCTCAGTGAAAGCACCCAAGTTAAAGTCATACTGCTTCGTCAAGGTCAGGATCACCTAAAAATAAAAACAAGAAGCATTTTCATTGTATGCAATTGCAAGTACATCTATATCTACAATCAAGTGCACTTACACCATGCATTTGCTGTGTCTAACAGCATGGGATATACACTATTATTGCTACATTACCATAAAATATAATCTTTGTATGACAGCACAATGATGAATGTTCCTCAGGTTGTCTAGATCAGCCAGTCTGTTGGTTGCAATGATCTGAACAGGCATGCAAGCAGTCAAGTGTCTTATCAGTTTCTCATGTGGAATGATACCTACATGACGGTGGACTCCGAAAATCTTTCAGTGAACAACAAAATTAAGTATGGACAGTAATTCCTACCTTTCTTTCTCAATCTCTCACTCCCTCCTCTCTCTTGTCAAGAATGCCTCTGCAATGGATAACAGCCATTTTATGGGCTCCTGACGGATTCTGCTATTTTGTGTGTTTTTGTGCACTGATCTGAATTTTTTTTATACATAATGTTTCTGCCATCGTTTCCTATGACTGAAAAGAGCTTCTGGACATCAGAACAGTGATCACTAACCTCAATTTGGATGAAGATTTCTACTTCAACAAGTCAGATGCGCAGGACATACTCCTCACCCGGACCAGGCCCTAATCCCCGAGACTCGGAAAAGAAAAAGGCGGTGTAAGAGAGTGCGGGCACCCTGATGAAACTACGTCAGGGTGGCCGAAAACAGAAACCGCCTCTGCCTTCCGTTCTATTGGCGAACGTACAATCACTGGAGAACAAACTGGACGAGCGCTGTTCGAGACTATCTTATCAACAGGACCCGAAGAACTGTAATATCCTATGTTTCTTGGTGTCGTGGCTGAACAAGGACAATATACATCTATCTGGTTTTACTTTACACCGGCAAGACTGAACGGCAGCGTCAGGTAAGCTCAAAGGGGGAGGTGTGTGTCTCTTTATAAACAACAGCTGGTGCACAATCTATAACATTAAGGAAGTCTCGAGGTTCAGCTCACCCGAACCAGAATACCTCATGATAAGCTGGGGATACCAAGATTTATTTTCCTGGGATAAATAACTGCGAGAAACAGTTCAATTATATAAAATTGTTTATATGAAAAGCATGACGTTAAATGGAACTGTTGAATTATATGCAATGTCCAAATCTGGCTTCTCGAAGGGCCGCAGCCTACTCTGCTACAGTATACAGTGGCAAGAAAAAGTATGTGAACCCTTTGGAATTTCCTGGATTTCTGCATAAATTTGACATAAAATTTGATCTGATCTTCATCTAAGTGAAAACAATAGACAAACACAGGGTGCTTAAACTAATAACACACAAATTATAGTATTTTTCTTGTCTATATTGAATACATAATTTAAACATTCACAGAGTAGGTTGGAAAAAGTATGTGAACCACAAGGCTAATGACTCCTCCAAAAGCTAATTGGAGTCAGGAGTCAGCTAACTTGGAGTCGAATCAATGAGACGAGATTGGAGATGTTGGTTAGAGCTGCCTTGCCTATTAAAAAACATACAATTTGAATTTGCTATTCACAAGAAGCATTGCCTGATGTGAACCATGCCTCAAACAAAAGAGATCTCAGATCCTAGAAACAGACGATCTGGTACAATGCTGTGTACTACTCTCTTCACATAAGGCAGCAACATATCTGACATGCTGATCCTCAACACGGTGGCCCCTCAGGGGTGTGTGCTTAGTCCCCTCTTGTACTCCCTATTCACCCATGACTGCGTGGCTTCTCACAGCTCCAACACCATTATAAAGCTTGCCGCTTCACCAACAACGATGAGACAACCTATAGGGAGGTCTGAGGGCTGGCAGTGTGGTGCCAGGACAACAACCTTTCCCTCAATGTCAGCAAGACAAAGAAGCTGATCGTGGACAACAGGAAACAGAGGGCCGAGCATGCCCCCATTAATATCGACAGGCCTGTAGTGGATTGGGTCGAGAGCTTCAAGATTCTCCGTGCCACATCACTAAGGATCTATGACGGTCCACACACATCAACACAGTGGTGAAGAGGGCACGACAATTCCTCTTCCCCCTCAGGAGGCTGAAAAGATAAGGCATGGGCCCTCAGATCCTCAAAAAGTTATACATCTGTAACATTAAGAGCATCTTGACTGACTGCATTACTGCTTAGTAAGGCAAATGCTTGGCACCCGACCGCAAAGCGCTACAGAGGGTAAATGACTGGGGTCAAGCTCCCTGCCATCCAGGAACTCGATACCAGGTGTGGTCAGAGGAAGGCCCCAAAAACACTCCAGCCACCCAAGTAAAATACTTTTCTCTCTGCCACCACATGGCAAGCGGTCCTGATGCACCAAGTCTGGCTCCAACAGGACCCTGAACAGCTTCTACCCCCAAGCCATAATGCTGCTAAATAGTTATTTAAATAATTACCCAAATGTACTCATTGTACTCATCACATATGGTACTGTTACTGTTTATTATCTGTCACTTTATTCCTAGTTATATGTACAGTGGCTTGCGAAAGTATTCACCCTCTTGGCATTTTTCCTATTTTGTTGCCTTACAACCTGGAAATAAATTGGATTTTTTGGGGGGGGTTTGTACCATTTGATTTACATAACATGCCTATCACTTGAACATACAAATAAAGGCATTTTAATTAATTATATGAAGAGTGCCTTGGTCCTCCTTTCTTTTTGATAACCAATTTACCCCTTTTACCAAAGAGCACCTTCTGTCTACCAAAATCTACTATACCTTACCAGCGCTTCACTTCCTCCTCTCTTTTTCCCTACAAGTTAATCATAGCACTTGGGTAGTGCTTAGAGGAAGCAGCTCCACAGTCTTTTTTTCCTGTGTTTTGGGGACATTTTACAACTCATACTATGGATTTTACCTAAGAGGCTACAAGATTTTCCTATTCCCATGAAGAGGGTCAAAGGATTATTACCACTACCTCATTGCTAGATGAGATGACAGCCACAGAGAATACTGGAATGGACTTAAACAAGGCTTACAGAGACTTGCAACACCTTATGGAGAAAGACACCAAACTTGACCTCAATTCTATCACCTTGTCTGACTATTGGAGGAAAGGCCTAATCCCCAGAGGACTCCGTATTATTACGTTTCCAGCTAATGGAGCACAAGGTAAAACTGAATTGAGAGATAAATGGGAGGCTATTCTCATCAAGTGTTCTTTTGACCTAATGCTACTTCTAATAGAATAATCTAAAAAGGACGGACATGTAGTCAAAACAGATATTGAAGAAGTAAAAAGGAAAATCAGAGAGGAAGCCTTGATCTGTTTCTTTCAACTTACGATGCAGTGACGATGTGGATCACCCCAGACACTCAGAGGCTAGCTCCTCCCAAGATTTTTTAGACCAGGAAGAGGAGTCACACAGGTTCCTCAACAAGAGAGGGAGAGGACGCGGAAGAGGCCAACACGGAGGGGGAGGAAGAAATCAAGACTATTCAACCACATGAGCAGGACCAGAACAAGGCTGTGATCAACATTTCTGGAGAAACCCTTGATGATGATTGTGTAAAGGTCTTGTCTAAAGGACTGTCCTTTGCCCCCACATACTCAACTAATGAATTCAATACAAAGATTGCCCTATCTGTACTGCTTGTACGCGAGTTTACCACTCCACTATGTCTCCCTATCATGGCTTTTGCGCCATTAGTACAGATACCAACACATCTTGACCACCAATGTCCATTTGATGTCACAAACCTGTCCAGTACTTTAAAAATATCCTCTCCGGTTGTCCTGGTATTCAGTGGTTTGCAGAAGAGGATGTCTTCCTTAATTGACCCCCCATGAACGTAACGGACATATACCAGGAGCTGTGCCAGGCCCGCCACATCTGTTGACTCATCCAGCTGTAACGCAAAGAATTCACTGGCTTGTATGCAAAGCAGTAATTCTTTCAAAACATCTCCTGCCATATCACTGTTGCGTCATGAAACAGTGCTGTTTGATGAAGTCATTGTCTGTATAGTTTTTTGGGCCTTTTCCCCCAGTATTGTCCCAGCCATATCCGCGGCAGCAGGAAGAATTAAGTCCTCCACGATAGTATGGGGCTTGCCTGTCCTAGCCACTCGGTAGCGCACCATATAAGATGCTTCTAGCCCCTTATTAATGGTATCTGTTGCTTTTAAACATGTCTTACTTCTCCAAAGTCGTCTTAATTCTTGCTAAAAAAACTCCTGTGGCTTATTTTTCTAATTGGCCTGTTTCATTTCTAAATGTCTGCGCAAGAGTGTAGGTTTCATCGAGTAGTGAGAGCTTTTGCACATATAACACACTGAGGCTGAGGAAGGGCACTACTCACCATATAATTGAACCCCAAATCAATGTAGTTCTCATCATATTTGCGCCTCTATGATGGTCCAATGTCCCTGTCTGTTGTTCGGTGCTTTCGTAAGGGGGCAGTAGCTCTTCGGCTGCATCAGATTCACAACTGTCAGTGTCCATGCTAGCTAGGTTAGCAACAAATGTAGAATTACTGACGCTGGCACTGGATGTGTTACGGTGAGTGAATGAGGACCCAAAAGCGAACTAACTTAAACAGAGCTTCTTTAATAACCAAACATAGGTAGGCTCAGATAGACCGGCAGATTCCGACAGGACAGGACAAGGTTACAGCAAACATGACGATAGTCTGGCTCAGGCATGAAACACAACAAACAAGAATCCGACAAGGACAGGAGCAGAAACAGAGAGAGATATAGGGACCTAATCAGAGGGAAAAAGGGAACAGGTGAGAAAAGGGGTGACGAGGTGGTTAGGAGGAGACAAGGCACAGCTGGGGGAAAAGAGGGGGAGAAAAGGTAACCTAACAACGACCAGCAGAGGGAGACAGGGTGAAGGGAAAGGACAGAGACAAGACACAACATGACAGTACATGACAGTACCCCCCCACTCACCGAGCGCCTCCTGGCGCACTCGAGGAGGAAACCTGGCGGCAACGGAGGAAATCCTCGATCAGTGCACGGTCCAGCACGTCCCGAGAGGGAACCCAACTCCTCTCCTCAGGACCGTACCCCTCCCAATCTACGAGGTACTGGTGACCACGGCCCCGAGGACGCATGTCCAAAATTCTACGGACCCTGTAGATGGGTGCGCCCTCGACAAGGATGGGGGGGGGGGGGGGAAGACGAGCGGGGGCGCGAAGGACGGGCTTGATGCAGGAGACATGGAAGACCGGGTGGACGCGACGAAGGTATCGCGGAAGAAGAAGTCGAACTGCGACAGGATTAATGACCCGAGAAATACGGAACGGACCAATGAACCGCGGGGTCAACTTGCGAGAAGCCGTCTTAAGGGGAAGGTTCTGAGTGGAGAGCCAAACTCTCTGACCGCGACAATATCTAGGACTCTTAGTTCTACGCTTATTAGCAGCCCTCACAGTCTGCGTCCTATAACGGCAAAGTGCAGACCTGACCCTCTTCCAGGTGCGCTCGCAACGTTGGACAAAAGCCTGAGCGGAGGGGACGCTGGACTCGGCGAACTGAGATGAGAACAGCGGAGGCTGGTACCCGAGGCTACTCTGAAAAGGAGATAGCCCGGTCGCAGACGAAGGAAGCGAGTTGTGGGCGTATTCTGCCCAGGGGAGCTGTTCTGACCAAGACGCAGGGTTGCGAAAAGAAAGACTGCGTAAGATGCGACCAATAGTCTGATTGGCCCGTTCTGCTTGACCGTTAGACTGGGGGTGAAAGCCGGAAGAGAGACTGACGGAAGCCCCAATCAAACGGCAAAACTCCCTCCAAAATTGAGACGTGAATTGCAGACCTCTGTCCGAAATGACGTCTGACGGAAGGCCATGAATTCTGAAAACATTCTCGATGATGATTTGTGCCGTCTCTTTAGCAGAAGGAAGCTTAGCAAGGGGAATGAAATGAGCCGCCTTAGAGAACCTATCGACAACCGTAAGAATAACAGTCTTCCCCGCTGACGAAGGCAGTCCGGTGACAAAATCTAAGGCGATGTGAGACCACGGTCGAGAGGGAATAGGAAGCGGCCTGAGACGGCCGGCAGGAGGAGAGTTACCGGACTTAGTCTGCGCGCAGACCGAACAAGCAGCCACGAAACGACGCGTGTCATGCTCCCGGGTGGGCCACCAAAAACGCTGGCGAATGGAAGCAAGCGTACCCCGAACGCCAGGGTGGCCGGCTAACTTGGCAGAGTGAGCCCACTGAAGAACGGCCAGACGAGTAGGAACGGGAACGAAAAGAAGGTTCCTAGGACAAGCGCGCGGCGACGGAGTGTGAGTGAGCGCTTGCTTTACCTGCCTCTCAATTCCCCAGACAGTCAACCCGACAACACGCCCCTCAGGGAGAATCCCCTCGGGGTCAGTGGAGGCTACTGAAGAACTGAAGAGACGAGACAAAGCATCAGGCTTGGTGTTCTTAGAGCCCGGACGATAAGAAATCACGAACTCGAAACGAGCGAAAAACAGCGCCCAACGCGCCTGACGCGCATTAAGTCGTTTGGCAGAACGGATGTACTCAAGGTTCCTATGGTCAGTCCAAACGACAAAAGGAACGGTCGCCCCCTCCAACCACTGTCGCCATTCGCCTAGGGCTAACCGGATGGCGAGCAGTTCGCGGTTACCCACATCATAGTTACGTTCCGACGGCGACAGGCGATGAGAAAAATACGCGCATGGGTGGACCTTGTCGTCAGAGAGGGAGCGCTGAGAAAGAATGGCTCCCACGCCCACCTCTGACGCGTCAACCTCGACAACGAACTGTCTAGAGACGTCAGGTGTAACAAGGATAGGAGCGGATGTAAAACGATTCTTGAGGAGATCAAAAGCTCCCTGGGCGGAAACGGACCACTTAAAGCACGTCTTGACAGAAGTAAGGGCTGTGAGAGGAGCTGCCACCTGACCGAAATTACGGATGAAACGACGATAGAAGTTCGCGAAGCCGAGAAAGCGCTGCAGCTCGACGCGTGACTTAGGGACGGGCCAATCAATGACAGCTTGGACCTTAGCGGGATCCATCTTAATGCCTTCAGCGGAAATAACAGAACCGAGAAATGTGACGGAGGAGGCATGAAAAGTGCACTTCTCAGCCTTCACAAAAAGACAATTCTCTAAAAGGCGCTGGAGGACACGTCGAACGTGCTGAACATGAATCTGGAGTGACGGTGAAAAAATCAGGATATCGTCAAGGTAAACGAAAACAAAGATGTTCAGCATGTCTCTCAGGACATCATTGACTAATGCCTGAAAGACAGCTGGAGCGTTAGCGAGGCCGAAAGGAAGAACCCGGTATTCAAAGTGCCCTAACGGAGTGTTAAACGCCGTCTTCCACTCGTCCCCCTCCCTGATGCGCACGAGATGGTAAGCGTTACGAAGGTCCAACTTAGTGAAAAACCTGGCTCCCTGCAGGATCTCGAAGGCTGAAGACATAAGAGGAAGCGGATAACGATTCTTCACTGTTATGTCATTCAGCCCTCGATAATCTATGCAGGGGCGCAGAGACCCGTCCTTCTTCTTGACAAAAAAAAACCCCGCTCCGGCGGGAGAGGAGGAGGGGACTATGGTACCCGCGTCAAGAGCTACAGACAAATAATCTTCGAGAGCCTTACGTTCGGGAGCCGACAGAGAGTATAGTCTACCCCGGGGGGGGGTGGTTCCCGGAAGGAGATCAATACTACAATCATACGACCGGTGTGGAGGAAGAGAGGTGGCCCTGGACCGACTGAACACCGTGCGCAGATCGTGATATTCCTCCGGCACCCCTGTCAAATCACCAGGCTCCTCCTGTGAAGAAGAGACAGAGGAAACAGGAGGGATAGCAGACATTAAACATTTCACATGACAAGAGACGTTCCAGGAGAGGATAGAATTACTAGACCAATTAATGGAAGGATTATGACAAACTAGCCAGGGATGGCCCAAAACAACAGGTGTAAAAGGTGAACGAAAAATTAAAAAAGAAATGGTTTCACTATGATTACCAGAAACAGTGAGGGTTAAAGGTAGCGTCTCACGCTGAATCCTGGGGAGAGGACTACCATCCAGGGCGAACAAGGCTGTGGGCTCCTTTAACTGTCTGAGAGGAATGTCATGTTCCCGAGCCCAGGTCTCGTCCATAAAACAGCCCTCCGCCCCAGAGTCTATTAAGGCACTGCAGGAAGCTGACGAACCGGTCCAGCGTAGATGGACCGACAAGGTAGTGCAGGATCTTGAAGGAGAGACAGGAGTAGTAGCGCTCACCAGTAGCCCTCCGCTTACTGACGAGCTCTGGCCTTTTACTGGACATGAAGTGACAAAATGACCAGCGGAACCGCAATAGAGACAGAGGCGGTTGGTGATTCTCCGTTCCCTCTCCTTAGTCGAGATGCGGATACCTCCCAGCTGCATGGGCTCAGCACCCGAGCCGGCAGAGGAAGATGGTAGTGATGCGGAGAGGGGGGCAACGGAGAACGCGAGCTCCTTTCCACGAGCTCGGTGACGAAGATCAACCCGTCGCTCAATGCGAATAGCGAGTTCAATCAAGGAATCCACGCTGGAAGGAACCTCCCGGGAGAGAATCTCATCCTTTACCTCTGCGCGGAGACCCTCCAGAAAACGAGCGAGCAAAGCCGGCTCGTTCCAGCCACTGGAGGCAGCAAGAGTGCGAAACTCAATAGAGTAGTCTGTTATGGATCGATTACCTTGACATAGGGAAGACAGGGCCCTGGAAGCCTCCTCCCCAAAAACAGATCGATCAAAAACCCGTATCATCTCCTCCTTAAAGTCCTGATACTGGTTAGTACACTCAGCCCTTGCCTCCCAGACTGCCGCGCCCCACTCACGAGCCCGTCCAATAAGGAGAGATATGACGTAGGCGACACGAGCAGTGCTCCTGGAGTAAGTGTTGGGCTGGAGAGAAAACACAATATCACACTGGGTGAGGAACGAGCGGCATTCAGTGGGCTCCCCAGAGTAACACGGCGGGTTATTGATTCTGGGCTCCGGAGATTCGAGAGCCCTGGAAGTGGCCGGTGGATCGAGGCGGAGATGGTGAACCTGTTCTGTGAGGTTGGAGACTTGGGTGGCCAGGGTCTCAACGGCATGTCGAGCAGCAGACAATTCCTGCTCGTGTCTGCCTAGCATCGCTCCCTGGATCTCGACGGCTGAGTGGAGAGGATCCGAAGTCGCTGGGTCCATTCTTGGTCGGATTCTTCTGTTACGGTGAGTGAATGAGGACCCAAAAGCGAACTAACTTAAACAGAGCTTCTTTAATAACCAAACATAGGTAGGCTCAGATAGACCGGCAGATTCCGACAGGACAGGACAAGGTTACAGCAAACATGACGATAGTCTGGCTCAGGCATGAAACACAACAAACAAGAATCCGACAAGGACAGGAGCAGAAACAGAGAGAGATATAGGGACCTAATCAGAGGGAAAAAGGGAACAGGTGGGAAAAGGGGTGACGAGGTGGTTAGGAGGAGACAAGGCACAGCTGGGGGAAAAGAGGGGGAGAAAAGGTAACCTAACAACGACCAGCAGAGGGAGACAGGGTGAAGGGAAAGGACAGAGACAAGACACAACATGACAGTACATGACAGGATGTGCTCGTGGAAGCAGTACAACTTGTGTCTTCAACAGGTGCAGGTGTAGCACTGCTGGTAGTAGCAGTACTACCAGTAGAGCTGGTATGTGTCTATGGCCACGGGCCTTACGTTTTTTAACCATTCATCTATTTTAGAGCAAACAGAATGAGCAGCAGCTACGTTTGGCTACATATGGACCGTTAGTGGAATTTCTACGAGAGAGCAACGGTTAATGTGATGTTAATTATTTTACATTGTGTTTTTATTTAGCTGAACACTAGATTATATAATTTTATTTTTGGGAGTGAAACGAGACTACTCAAGAAAGAAAAAAACCTCACCCTAATGTATAGCCCTTTTGGAAAATCTAAATGGACTGTTTGAAAATGTGAATCACATTTTTATTTAGCATACCCCTGACGGCATTGCACACCCCAGTTTGGGAATAACCGTTCTAAATGATTCTGTGCTTCCAACATTGTGGCAACAGTTTGGGGAAGGCCCTTTCCTGTTTCAGCATGACAATGCCCCCGTGCCAAAAGCGAGGTCCATACAGAAATGGTTTGTCGTGATTGGTGTGGGAGAACTTGACTAGCCTGCACAGAGCCCTGGCCTCAAAGTCTTTGAACACTTTTGGGATGAATTGGAACGCCGACTGTGAGCCAGGCCTAATTGCCCAAAATCAGTGCAAGGCCTCACTGATGCTCTTGTGGCTGAATGGAAGCAAGTCCCTGCAGCAATGTTTTAACATCTAGTAGAAAGCCTTCCTGGAAGAGTGGAAGCTGTTGTAGCAGCAATGGGGGGGGGTCCACCTCCATGTGAATGCCCATGAAAGTGAAAGAGAACAAGAGAGAGGGGGGTAGAAAGAGAGGGAGGGAGAGAGAGACGGAGAGAGAGCAGAAGATAAATATCAAGAGAGGAGCAATCATCATAAATACATCATAAATTAAAAATGGAGACTGAAAGAAAGCTAAATTACAGTGAGTTTAAACACATTAACCCTGTGGGACCCATAGAACGAGTCAATTAACCAAAAAAGCCACACAAGAATTAGAGAACAATGCCAAAACCCAATATACCCATCAAACAACTCTTCGCGGCTTAGATTATCTCCATTCCAGGTTAATTAACCAATCAATCAAAGAGAAAGATAACCATTTACATAACTAAATGTGCCATGTCTGCAAGGACCAACAACAGAGTCAGAAGTAATTTGGAATACAGATTTAGTTGAATGGATCCAATGTTCTAACTAATTGCATCTGAAAAAATGAGAGGAGGAAAAAAGTCCCACCAAACAGTGTAGGCTAGTATTAGTTTCTTCATGTGTTGCTGGTTATGATGGGTCAGAGGCAAAGGAGCCTGATACTTAGTATGGTAAATAACATCTGTCTGTAATAAAACCTCTTTCCTGTAGGGAATGCTTTATAATGAAGCCATATCATATCACACCGAAAGGCATTGGTTGTCCTTCATTTTTACAACTTAAGTGATGCCAGAGGCATTGTAACATAATTTTCATTAATTTCACCCTTCATTAGACTTGTAGGGAACAAATCATACAATTCCATAGATGATCTGTTGATTTGACTGTAATTGACCCTAACACAAGGGTCAGGCTAAGATTTGGGTTTAGGCTAAGCATAGACAATGGAGACAATGTTGTCTAAATTGTGAGAGCATCGCCCACATCTTTTGTTTCTCCCCATTAGCTGTATGACTGTTAACTAACAATGACCCATAGAATTAGGTCAACGGCAATCCACCGCAGGGCCAGCAGGCTGCCCAGGCAGATGACTAAGAGGAAAAATTGTCCTAAGTGGATTCATCACGGGTACATAATTGGAAACAAAATGTTTGTACATCCCTCTCATTATTGTTAGCCAGATCAACTGCAGCTCATGTCAATAGAGAACAACTACTATACATGCAAATACTGCAGCGACCGGGGACCAAGCAGCAATGAACCTCTAACATACTGTATATGTAATGCTTGGCTATTGATGTTGCAGAAGGCACATTGCAAATTCAATCATTTTTATGATGCAGTATTGCACTTACGTAAATACCCATAACAAACAAGAATGGTAGCAAAACTTATTTTGAGCCTTCTCGGTAAGTACAATTTAATACATATGATCACTCACTTGCGTACATGAAATTAAGTAAGGACCCTGGAAGGCCAAAAGCAGTGCATTTATTCCTGTTTTATTGATGTGGGGAGAGCCTTGCCCAAGGAAGTCAACCAATCCTTTTCAGAATGGCTCCCACTCTCTGTGGAAATCAGTCATCCCTTATCTTAACATTTTATTATTATTTTATTTTTTTGTTAGAATTGACTCTGAGTGCCTGATTCTGTTCCTGATTGAATTCCAATCCTGTATATTTTGCGAAACACCACGGCACAACGAGCAGATAGAAACATTAAAGTTATATTACAAGCGCTGTTCGCCAATGCAGACATTTTGAGTCTTTGGAGATGCTTGAATGGACAGACGCCAAGGCAACAGAGGTGTTCAAGACATAATTTCCTTTTGATATACATTGTGATACGAGCTGGACATCTCTCTCTCTCGCACTTCTGACAAAATCACTTCGCCATGCTACCAGTTCACTAGGTTTCCAGCCGAGGTCAGACAACTCTGAAATTCAAAGTGTTCTCGTTGGTTGGGGACGAGGTTTAGTCAAGAATAACTCATGTAGCCAGAGTTGGCCAAGCAGCAGTCAAACATGGATTGCACCAGTGGTTATTTAATTTAACAGAGGTAGGAAGGACAACTTAGCCAATGCTATTTAATTCAAACTAGAAACATTAAGTTTGAATAGGACTTGTCATGCTTTCTAACTACATCCCTCCAATCTTCCACTGGACCATACTGTAAGAAGACTACATCCCTCAAATATCACGTTATTCTAATGGTGTAGATAGTTGTTGGACTGGTGCTTTTCAGAGTAACCTAAGGGGCCAAACACAGGATTTAAATACAATTTCAAGGGACACCCACACTGGCGTAGAGCAGTTTCTCTGGGGCCCCACAAAGAGTATGCCCCCCCCCCCAAAAAAAAAAATAATCTAGCGTGACAGCCACTCACGAAGTATAGACTACTGATCTCTGCCCATGGTTCTGAACTTGCGACATCTACGCAGTTTCCTATCAATAGGCTATCGGATCATGTGGTGCTAGCGCTTGTAGTAGCCTATAGCTTTGCTTAAATGGATAGATATTTATTTTTATTTGGTAGTTATTTTCTCATGTTAAGCCTAACATTTATGTTTCACGAAGATTTAGGCCTATGGTGTCACAATGCTGCTATTTAGAATGCTGGCTGGCAGCAACAACGTATTCACTTGTTTAGTAATTAAAGTAGGGAATTCAAACATTGCAGATTGTAAAAACATTTTTTTAATGCAACAGCAAACTAATCAGTAACCAATAAATGTTTTTTATATACAGTATACACACAACCGTCCTGTAGGCATATGCCCATAACCTACATTAGCCGCAATCGCGTTCTCGCAGCTAGGATAGAACGTTTGTGCTGTATCAAACCAGTCTATTAATGCCAAATAAAACAATCAGTCCACCGTCAAAAGAATAGCTGACTAGGTTATTCTTTCATTATGCAGACAATGCAGTCTATCCTACATGGTCTACTAGCCTCTCTATAGCTACGTATATCAAGCATTTAGCTGGTAGCCTATTTACACTGAATAAAAATATAAATGCAAACATGCAACAATTTCAAAGAGTTACAGTTCATATAAGAATATCAGTCATTTGAAATACAGTGCTTTCTGAAAATTTTCAGAAACCTTGCTTTTTCCACATATGGTAATGTTACAGCCTTATTCTAAAAAGTATTAAATAAAATGTTTTCCTCATCAATTAATGAATAAGTGAAAACAGGTTTTTAGAAATGTTAGCAAAAGTATTCAGACCCTTTGCTATGAGACTCGGAATTGAGCTCAGGTATATCCTGTTTCTATTGATCATCCTTGAGATGTTTCTACAAATTGATTGGAGTCGAACTGTGGTAAATTCAAATGATTTAAAAGGCACACACCTGTCTATATAAGGTCCCAAAGTTGACAGTGCATGTCAGAGCAAAACCCAAGCCATGAGGTCAAAGGAATTGTCCGTAGAGCTTCGAGACAAAATAATGTCGAACCACCGATCTGGGGAAGGGTACCAAATAATATCTGCAGCATTGAAGGTCCCCAAAAACACAGTGGCCTCCATCATTCTTAAATGGAAGAAATTTGGATCCACCAAGACGCTTCCTAGAGTTGGCCACCCAGCCAAACTGAGCAATCGGTGGAGAAGGGCTTTGGTCAGGTAGGTGACCAAGAACCCGATGGTCACTCTGACAGAGCTCCAGAGTTCCTCTGTAGAGATGGGAGAACCTTCCAGAAGGGACAACCATCTCTGCAGCAGTCTACCAATCTGGCCTTTATGCTATAGTGGCCAGATGGAAGCCACTCCTCAGTAAAAGGCACATGACAGCCTGCTTGGAGTTTGCCAAAAGGCACTTAAAGGACTCAGACCATGAGAAACAAGATTCTCTGGTCTGATGAAACCAAGATTGAACTCTTTGGCCTGAATACCAAGCATCATGTCTGGAGGAAACTTGGCAACATCCCAACGGTGAAGCATGGTGGTGGCAGCATCATGCTGTGCAGATGTTTATCAGTGGCAGGGACTGGGAGACTAGTCAGGATCGAGGGAAAGATGAACAGAGCAATGAACAGAGAGAACTTTGATGAAAACCTGCTCCAGAGAGCTTAGGACATCAGACCGGGGTGAAGGTTCACCTTCCAACAGAACAACGACCCTAAGCACACAGCCAAGACAACGCAGGAGTGGCTTCAGGACATGTCTCTGAATGTCCTTGAGTGGCCCAGCCAAAGCCCGGACTTGAACCTAATCGAACATCTCTGGAGAGCCCTGAAAATAGCTCTGCAGCAACACTCCCCATCCAACCTAACAGAGCTTGAGAGGATCTGCGGAGAAGAATGGGAGAAATTCCCCTTATACAAGTGTGCCAAGCCTGTAGCATCATACCAAGAAGACTCAAGGCTGTAATCACTTCCAAAGGTGCTTCAACAAAGTAAAGGTTCTGAAAACCTATGTAAACATGATACTTCAGTTTGTTTTTTTATTTAAATTTGCACCAAAAAAACAGCTGATTTTGCTTTGTCATCATTGGGAGGGGGGAAAAAACAATTTAATCCATTTTAGAATAAGGCTGTAACGTAACAAAATGTGAAAAAAGTCAAGGGGTCTAAATGCACTGTAAATTCATTAGGCCCTAATTCATGGATTTCACATGACTGGGAATACAGATATGCATCTGTTGGTCACAAATACCTTTTAAAAAAAGGTAGGGTAGTGGATCAGAAAACCAGTCAGTATCTGGTGCAACCACCATTTGCCTAAGGCAGCGCGACACATCTCCTTTGCATAGAGTTGATCAGGCTGTTGATTGTGGCCTGTGGAATGTTTTCCCAGTCCTCTTCAATGGCTGTGCGAAGTGGCATGATATTGTCGAACGCAAATGCACAAATACACAACAATACAAGGGATGAGACCCATAATAACAAGAGCACAATACACGCAGCACGAAAGCCGAAATAACAACGCACATGTATTCAGACCAAAGGACATGGGAACAATAACCGACAAGACAATGGTGAACAGAGGTCAAATATATACAATTACTATTCAGGGGAATTGGAATCAGGTGTGCGTAATGAGACAGTTCAGTGACTACTAGAGGCTGGTGACGTAGACCTCCGGAACTGGTGCACGGAATGAGCAACAGTACCAGGGGAATCCGTGACATATACATATATATTTATATACAGTACCAATCAAAAGTTTGGACACACCTACTCATTCAAGGGTTTTTCTTTATTTTTAATATTTTCTACACTGTAGAAGAATAGTGAAGACATCCAAACTAAGAAATGACACATATGGAATCACATAGTAACCAAAAAAGTGTTAAACAAATCAAATATATTTTAGATTTAACATTGTTCAAAGTAGTCACCCTTTGCCTTGATGACAGCTTTGCACACGATAAGCATTCTCTCAACCAGCTTCACCTGGAATGCTTTTCCAACAGTCTTGAAGTAGTTCCCACACATGCTGAGCACATGTTGGCTGATTTTCCTTCACTCTGCAGTCCACCTCATCCCAAACCATCTCAATTTGGTTGAGGTCGGGTTTTTGTGGAGGCCAAGTCATCTGATGCAGCACTCCTTCTTGGACAAATAAGCCTTACACAGCCTGGAGGTGTGTTGGGTCATTGTCCAGCTGAAAAACAAATGATAGTCCCACTAAGTGCAAACCAGATGGGATGTCGTATCGCTACAGAATGCTGAGGTAGCCATGCTGGTCAAGTGTGGATTGAATTGTCACCATTAAAGCACCCCCATACCTCCTCCTCCATGCTTCATGGTGGGAACCACACATGTGGAGAGCATCCATTCACCTACTCTGTGTCTCACAAAGACACAGTGATTGGATCCAAAATTGTCCAATTTGGACTCCAGACCAAAGGAAAGGTTTCCACCGGTCTAATATCCATTGCTCATGTTTCTTGGCCCAAGCAAGTCTCTTATTATTATTTGTGTCCTATAGTAGTGCTTTCTTTGCAGCAATTCGACCACGAAGGCCTGATTCACGCAGTCTCCTCTGAACAGTTGATGTTCAAATGTGTCTGTTACTTTGTGAAGTATTTATTTGGGTTGCAATTTCTGAGGCTGGTATCTCTAATGAATTGATCAACTGCAGCAGAGGAAACTCTGGTTCTACCTTTCCTGTGGCGGTCCTCATGACAGACAGTTTCATCATAGCACTTGATGATCTTTGCGACTGCACAAGTTCTTCAAATTTTCTGGATTGACTTACCTTCATGTCTTAAAGTAATGATGGACTGTTGTTTCTCTTTGCTTATTTGAGCTGTTCTTCCAAAAATATGGACTTGGTCTTTTACCAAATAGGGATAACTTCTGTATACTACCCCTACCTTGTCAAAACACAGCGGATTGGGTCAAACGCACTTAGAAGGAAAGAAATTCCACAAAATAACTTTTAACCAGGCACACCTGTTAATTGAAATGCAGGTGACTACAGTACCTCATGACTACCTGCTGGTTGAAAGAATGCCAAAAGTGTGCAAAGCTGTCATCAAGGCAAAGGGTGGCTACTTTGAAGAATATAAAATTTCAAATATACTTTGATTTGTTTAACACTTCTTTGGTTACTGCATGATTCCATATGTGTTATTTCATAGTTTTGATGTCTTCACTACTTTTCTACAATGTAGAAACTGGTACAAACACAGAAAAACCCTTGAATCAGTAAGTGTGTCCAAACTTTTGACTGGTACTGTATATTAACAGTTAAAGTCGGAAGTGTCCATTCACCTTAGCCAAATACATTTAAAAGCAATTTTTCACAATTCCTGACATTTAATCCTAGTAAAATTCCCTGTCGGTCAGTCAGGATCACCAATTATTTAAAGAATGTGAAATGTCAGAATAATAGTAGAGAGAATGATTTATTTCAGCTTTTATTTCCGTAGTCTGTCTTTTTTTATGGCAGTTTTGGAGCAGCGGCCTCTAACTTGCTGAGCGGCCTTTGGGGTTATGTCGATATAGGACTTGTTTTACTGTGGCTATAGATACTTTTGTACCTGTTTCCTCCAGCATCTTCAAAAATTCCTTTGATGTTGTTCTGGGATTGATTTACACTTTTCGCAACAAAGTACGTTCATCTCTAAGAGACAGAACGCTTCTCCTTCCTGGGTGGAATGACGGCTGCGTGGTCCCATCGTGTATATACTTGCGTACTATTGTTTCAGGAATTTGAAAATTGCTCCCAAGGATGAACCAGACTTGTAGAGGTCTACAATTTATTTTCTGAGGTATTGGCTGATTTCTTTTGATTTTCCCATGATGTCAAGCAAAGAGGCACTGAGTTTGAAGGTAGGCCTTGAAATACATCCATAAGTACATCTCCATTTGACTCAAATTGTGTCAATTAGCCTATCAGAAGCTTCTAAAGCCATGACATAATTTTCTGGAATTTTCCAAGCTGTTTAAAGGCACAGCCAACTTACAGTGCCTTGCGAAAGTATTCGGCCCCCTTGAACTTTGCAACCTTTTGCCACATTTCAGGCTTCAAACATAAAGATATAGAACTGTATTTTTTTGTGAAGAATCAACAACAAGTGGGACACAATCATGAAGTGGAACGACATTTATTGGATATTTCAAACTTTTTTAACAAATCAAAAACTGAAAAATTGGGCGTGCAAAATTATTCAGCCCCTTTACTTTCAGTGCAGCAAACTCTCTCCAGAAGTTCAGTGAGGATCTCTGAATGATCCAATGTTGACCTAAATGACTAATGATGATAAATACAATCCACCTGTGTGTAATCAAGTCTCCGTATAAATGCACCTGCACTGTGATAGTCTCAGAGGTCCGTTAAAAGCGCAGAGAGCATCATGAAGAACAAGGAACACACCAGGCAGGTCCGAGATACTGTTGTGAATAAATTTAAAGCCGGATTTGGATACAAAAAGATTTCCCAAGCTTTAAACATCCCAAGGAGCACTGTGCAAGCGATAATATTGAAATGGAAGGAGTATCAGACCACTGCAAATCTACCAAGACCTGGCCGTCCCTCTAAACTTTCAGCTAATACAAGGAGAAGACTGATCAGATATGCAGCCAAGAGGCCCATGATCACTCTGGATGAACTGCAGAGATCTACAGCTGAGGTGGGAGACTCTGTCCATAGAACAACAATCAGTCATATATTGCACAAATCTGGCCTTTATGGAAGAGTGGCAAGAAGAAAGCCATTTCTTAAAGATATCCATAAAAAGTGTCGTTTAAAGTTTGCCACAAGCCACCTGGGAGACACACCAAACATGTGGAAGAAGGTGCTCTGGTCAGATGGAACCAAAATTGAACTTTTTGGCAACAATGCAAAACGTTATGTTTGGCGTAAAAGCAACACACCATCCCCACTGTCAAACATGGTGGTGGCAGCATCATGGTTTGGGCCTGCTTTTCTTCAGCAGGGACAGGGAAGATGGTTAAAATTGATGGGAAGATGGATGGAGCCAAATACAGGACCATTCTGGAAGAAAACCTGATGGAGTCTGCAAAAGACCTGAGACTGGGACGGAGATTTGTCTTCCAACAAGACAATGATCCAAAACATAAAGCAAAATCTACAATGGAATGGTTCAAAAATAAACATATCCAGGTGTTAGAATGGCCAAGTCAAAGTCCAGACCTGAATCCAATTGAGAATCTGTGGAAAGAACTGAAAACTGCTGTTCACAAATGCTCTCCATCCAACCTCACTGAGCTCGAGCTGTTTTGCAAGGAGGAATGGGAAAAAATGTCAGTCTCTCGATGTGCAAAACTGATAGAGACATACCCCAAGCGACTTACAGCTGTAATCGCAGCAAAAGGTGGCGCTACAAAGTATTAACTTAAGGGGGCTGAATAATTTTGCACGCCCAATTTTTGAGGTTTTTGATTTGTTAAAAAAGTTTTAAATATCTAATAAATGTCGTTCCACTTCATGATTGTGTCCCACTTGTTTTTGATTCTTCACAAAAAAATACAGTTTTATATCTTTATGTTTGAAGCCTGAAATGTGGAAAAAGGTCGCAAAAAAGGCAGAATACTTTCGCAAGGCACTGTAGTGTATGTAAACTTCTGACCCACTGGAATTGTGATACAGTGAGTTATAAGTGAAATAATCTGTCTGTTAACAATATTGTTGGGAAAATTACTTGTGTCATACACAAAGTAGATTTCCTAACCGACTTGCCAAAACTATAGTTTGTTGACAAGAGATTTGTGGAGTGGTTGAAAAACAAGTTTTAATGACTCCAACCTAAGTGTATGTAAACTTCCGATTTCAACTGTATATCCTATTCTGATGGTCTAAATGTTCAGTTTCTAAGTCCATCCATATAGAGGCAACAATTATTTTCTTTATTTGTCATATTCTCAGCCAGAGCTCCCTATAATTGTATCTCAATCTTTGAGGAAATGGCAGAGTTGATTCGAGAAACAGGAGATCCAAGTGTGGAGAGGTCTATAAAGAACATATCATTATGCAGGAGGTAAAAAGACTAAATGTATGTTATATTTAAATCACCTGTCAAAAAAGAAAACAGATTTTCCATTTCCTTCAAGGCCAAACTGTCTGTGCATCAAAGGAAGGAGACATAAAGCATTTTGCTGCATCATAAGAGAGGGTAATCGCAACATAAACTCAGCAAAAAAAGAAACATCCCTTTTTCAGCACACTGTCATTCAAAGATAATTCATAAAAGTCCAAATAACTTCACAGATCTTCATTGTGAAGGGTTTAAACACTGTAAACAATTAATGAACCATAAACAATTAATGAACATGCACCTGTGGAACAATCGTTAAGACACTAACAGCTTACAGACGGTAGGCAATTAAGGTCACAGTTATGAAAACGTAGGACACTAAAGAGACCTTTCAACTGACTTTGAAAAACACCAAAAGAAAGATGCCCAGGGTCCCTGCTCATCTGTGTGAACGTGCCTTAGGCATGCTGCAAGGAGGCATGAGGACTGCAGATGTGGCTAGGGCAATACATTGCAATGTCTGTACTGTGAGACGCCTAAGACAGAGCTACAGGGAGACAGGACGGACAGCTGTTCACCCCGCTACCATCTAGAAGGCAGAGAAAGGGTACGTGAATCAAAGCTGGACCGAGAGACTGAAACCTTGCACATTTGAGACTGCTGCCCTATCTACATAGTCATTGAACACTGATCCCTTCAATAATTTGTACATACTGTTTTACCCACCTCCTATGTACAGTGCCATTAAAAAGTATTTGCTCCCTTTCTAATTTTCTCTATTTTTGCATATTGTTGAAACTGAATGTTATCAGATCTTCAACCAAAACCTAATATTAGATAAAGGGGTCCTGAGTTTACAAATATTTAATTGATTTAATTAGCAAAGTTATTCAACACCAAATTCCCCTGTATGAGAAAGTAATTGCCCCCTTGCACTCAATAACTGGTTATGCCACCTTTAGCTGCAATGACTACAACCAAATACTTCCTGTAGTTGTTGATCAGTCTCACATCGCTGTTGGAGAACTTTTGGTTCCACTCTTACATGCAGAACTGCTTTAACTCAGTGACATTTGTGGGTTTTCAAGCATGAACTAATTGTTTCAAGTCCTGCCACACAATTTCAATTGAGATTAGGTCTGGACTTTGACTAGGCCATTACAAAACTTCAAATGTGTTGCTTTTTAACCATTTTCATGTAAGACTTGATTGTGTGTTTTGGATCATTGTCTTGCTACATGACCCAGCTGTGCTTCAGCTTCAGCTCACAGACGGATGGCCTGACATTCTCCTGTAGAATTATTTGATACAGAGCAAAATTCATGGCTCCTTCTACTAAGGCAAGTCATCCAGGTCCTGAAGCAGAAAATAATCCCCACACTATCACACGGCCACCACCATGCTTGACCGTTGGTATGAGGATCTTAGTGTGGAATGCAATAATATATGTAAACTATTTGTACGCGACTAATAAATGTGATTTGATATCGGGGAAAACACTGAACAATTAAATACATCATTAACATAAACCATCTTATGGCGAGGTATTAAACTCCAATCATCCACTTTAACCTATAGCCATCAACATCTCCACTAACCAAAAAATAATTGATTGTGAGAAAAGCCAGTCATGACCTGATTCCCTATAAGGCGAGATAGGGTGGGGAGCCTGAATACATTGAATGATTAAACAAAATATGGCTCATAGGGTCTAGACATTGACGTAAACACATTCATTTAATTGGGCCCTGCCACACAACACACTGGTTGGATCTGCCGTACCACTGAGAAAGATGTGCTCTACATCATTCCTGTACTGTAGCCACATCTCATAATGGACAACAACTGCAAGAGATGCAGTGATTGTCAAACAACACAGAGCTGGCAGGTAGCAGGAGAAGAAAGACTGTGACTGTGCCACTGTTGTCCTCTCTAGACTGCAACCCATATCATAGCACTGGCAAGCACAGGCAATTCGGGGCCAATATCTCAATTTGATTTGATGTTAAACTGGTAAATTGCCTTTTCGGATTGGAAGCAAAATAAAAGAAGTAGAAAATAATTAATTCAGAAAATGCAGTATTTTCATTAGCCGAACACATTTGGTGATGCTCACTCTGATTACTGTTGCTGTTTTGAGGTACCCCTCTAACTTTTCAGAGATTTGAATTTTATGATACCCTAATAATCAGATACACATTAATGACAGACTGTGAAAGCAAGTTATGCAATCACTAAGATAAAAACTTATTACAGAACAACATGTGACACATGTTTTATTATTGTGATTAAGGATGAATGTATTAATGTATTCATAATAAATCATTTTAATCAAACACCTGCAGTGACATATTGAATGCATACATTTTGTTAGCTAATTGATTGTAAAACAACAAGTAGCAAACAACAAACCAAAAATAAATGGCTTAGCTATAGAAAGACCTTGGTCTTTCCTAATCACATATGGATTGAATTGATTGTTTATGTCTTTGTGAGTGAGGAAAAGCTATTCTGTGAAGTCCCCATTTCCTCCAAACAGAAATCTGGTGAAAGCCACATTGAGCAAATAAACCTTGAATGTCCAGTTTGAGAGGTTTTAACAATCGATTCCAACCAACCAACTCTAATGGTCTTTAAACAGGCATCAATTAAGATTGGCAACAGCATTAGACTTTAAATGCTTGCTGTAGGCCAGCACTCCATTATCACAAATCCTTACAGCTATGCTTTCTATGTCTAAAACACCATAGCGTATGGGGATTCCTTACTCAGTGATAAGTCCTCTGCATTCCAAGCACCTGAGAAATAATGGATGTATGAATGTCACACCACTGCATGTGCTGAGTAGTGCTTCACGACCTCGCTCAGATTAAAACATGAAAGTAACTGTAGAGATTTTAGTGAAAAATATGAAGTGCAACATAATATAATCTCTCCTATCAAATGAAAATAAATAGATATACAGTGCCTTGCGAAAGTATTCGGCCCCCTTGAACTTTGCGACCTTTTGCCACATTTCAGGCTTCAAACATAAAGATATAAAACTGTATTTTTTTGTGAAGAATCAACAACAAGTGGGACACAATCATGAAGTGGAACGACATTTATTGGATATTTCAAACTTTTTTAACAAATCAAAAACTGAAAAATTGGGCGTGCAAAATTATTCAGCCCCCTTAAGTTAATACTTTGTAGCGCCACCTTTTGCTGCGATTACAGCTGTAAGTCGCTTGAGGTATGTCTCTATCAGTTTTGCACATCGAGAGACTGGCATTTTTTCCCATTCCTCCTTGCAAAACAGCTCGAGCTCAGTGAGGTTGGATGGAGAGCATTTGTGAACAGCAGTTTTCAGTTCTTTCCACAGATTCTCGATTGGATTCAAGTCTGGACTTTGACTTGGCCATTCTAACACCTGGATATGTTTATTTTTGAACCATTCCATTGTAGATTTTGCTTTATGTTTTGGATCATTGTCTTGTTGGAAGACAAATCTCCGTCCCAGTCTCAGGTCTTTTGCAGACTCCATCAGGTTTTCTTCCAGAATGGTCCTGTATTTGGCTCCATCCATCTTCCCATCAATTTTAACCATCTTCCCTGTCCCTGCTGAAGAGAAGCAGGCCCAAACCATGATGCTGCCACCACCATGTTTGACAGTGGGGATGGTGTGTTCAGCTGTGTTGCTTTTACGCCAAACATAACGTTTTGCATTGTTGCCAAAAAGTTCAATTTTGGTTTCATCTGACCAGAGCACCTTCTTCCACATGTTTGGTGTGTCTCCCAGGTGGCTTGTGGCAAACTTTAAACAACACTTTTTATGGATATCTTTAAGAAATGGCTTTCTTCTTGCCACTCTTCCATAAAGGCCAGATTTGTGCAATATACGACTGATTGTTGTCCTATGGACAGAGTCTCCCACCTCAGCTGTAGATCTCTGCAGTTCATCCAGAGTGATCATGGGCCTCTTGGCTGCATCTCTGATCAGTCTTCTCCTTGTATGAGCTGAAAGTTTAGAGGGACGATCAGGTCTTGGTAGATTTGCAGTGGTCTGATACTCCTTCCATTTCAATATTATCGCTTGCACAGTGCTCCTTGGGATGTTTAAAGCTTGGGAAATCTTTTTGTATCCAAATCCGGCTTTAAACTTCTTCACAACAGTATCTCGGACCTGCCTGGTGTGTTCCTTGTTCTTCATGATGCTCTCTGCGCTTTTAACGGACCTCTGAGACTATCACAGTGCAGGTGCATTTATACGGAGACTTGATTACACACAGGTGGATTGTATTTATCATCATTAGTCATTTAGGTCAACATTGGATCATTCAGAGATCCTCACTGAACTTCTGGAGAGAGTTTGCTGCACTGAAAGTAAAGGGGCTGAATAATTTTGCACGCCCAATGTTTCAGTTTTTGATTTGTTAAAAAAGTTTGAAATATCCAATAAATGTTGTTCCACTTCATGATTGTATCCCACTTGTTGTTGATTCTTCACAAAAAAAATACAGTTTTATATCTTTATGTTTGAAGCCTGAAATATGGCAAAAGGTCGCAAAGTTCAAGGGGGCCGAATATTTTTGCAAGGCACTGTATAATAACAATACAATCAGGCTATACTCCTCAACATTACTATGCTGTGACAGCTATTAGAGTAATTCATCACATGCAAGCTTGTCAAATATGATTCCCGCCTGCATCTGCTCTCTGATTAATTCCACAGCATAGTGTGTGTTTGTGTGTGTGTGTGTGTGTGTGTGTGTGTGTGTCTGTTTATACATGCATGTGTGTGCATGTGTAAGTAGCGGTTGAATTAATTATCAAGGCAACAAAACAAGTGCAGCATTTGCCCCAGATTTATATTAATTATGGCCTATAATTACATACAATATGAAATAAATAATTTTTAAACCAACATTTTGTAATTAGGTATGTTAAAAATCATATTTTCTGTGTTGGAAGGGTGTGGATGTACCCCAATAACAGAATGGTGTGGGCGTATACTGCTCATTAAAAACATTAACGTAAATAGACCGCTGATTGGCCAGCTCATCCTCCTCTAGACCGCTGATTAGTCAGTTCATTCTCCTCGGGAATATGACATCATACTCAATTTTTTATTTATTTTATTTCACATTTATTTAACCAGGTAGGCAAGTTGAGAACAAGTTTTCATTTACAATTGCGACCTGGCAAAAAAAAAGCAAAGCAATTTGACACATACATCAACACAGAGTTACACATGGAGTAAAACAAACATACAGTCAATAATACAGTAAAAAAAATAAGTCCATATACAATGTGAGCAAATGGGGTGAGATAAGGGAGGTAAAGGCAACAAAAAAAGGCCATGGTGGCGAAGTAAATATAATATAGCAAGTAAAACACTGGAATGGTAGATTTGCAGTAGAAGAATGTGCAAGGTAGAGATATAAATAATAGGGTGCAAAGGAGCAAAATAAATAAATACAGTAGGGGGAGAGGTGGTTGTTTGGGCTAAATTATAGATGGGCTATGTACAGGTGAAGTAATATGTGAGCTGCTCTGACAGCTGGTGCTTAAAGCTAGTGAGAGAGATAAGTGTTTCCAGTTTCAGAGATTTTTGTAGTTCGTTCCAGTCATTGGCAGCAGAGAACTGGAAGGAGAGGCGGCAAAAGGAAGAATTGGTTTTGGGGGTGACCAGAGCGCGTGCTACAGGTGGGTGCTGCTTTGGTGACCAGCGAGCTGAGATAAGTTGGGACTTTACCTAGCAAGGTGTTGTAGATGAAGTGGAGCCAGTGGGTTTGGCGATGAGTATGACATCGCCGAAGTCGAGGATCGGTAGTATGGTCAGTTTTACAAGGGTATGTTTGGCAGCATGAGTGAAGGATGCTTTGTTGCGAAATAGGAAGCCAATTCTAGATTTAACTTTGGATTGGAGATGTTTGATGTGAGTCTGGAATGAGAGTTTACAGTCTAACCAGACACCTAGGTATTTGTAGTTGTCCACATATTCTAAGTCAGAACCGTCCAGAGTAGTGATGTTGGACAGGCGGGCAGGTGCAGGCAGCGATCGGATGAAGAGCATGAATTTAGTTTTGTTTGTATTTAAGAGCAATTGGAGGCCACGGAAGGAGAGTTGTATGGCATTGAAGCTCGCCTGGAGGGTTGTTAACACAGTGTCCAAAGAAGTGCCAGAAGTATACAAAATGGTGTCGTCTGCGTAGAGGTGGATTAGAGACTCACCAGCAGCAAGAGCGACATCATTGATGTATACAGAGAAGAGAGTCGGTCCAAGAATTGAACCCTGTGGCACCCCCATAGAGACTGCCAGAGGCCCGGACAACAGGCCCTCAGATTTGACACACTGAACTTTATCAGAGAAGTAGTTGGTGAACCAGGCGGGGCAATCATTTGAGAAACCAAGGCTATCGAGTCTGCCGATGAGGATGTGGTGATTGACAGAGTCGAAAGCCTTGGCCAGGTCAATGAATACGGCCGCACAGTATTGTTTCTTATCGATTGTGGTTTAGATATCGTTTAGGACCTTGAGCATGGCTGAGGTGCACCCATCACCAGCTCTGAAACCAGATTGCATAGCGGAGAAGGTATGGTGGGATTCGAAATGGTCGGTAATCTGTTTGTTGACTTGGTTTTCGAAGACCTTAGAAAGGCAGGGTAGGATAGATATAGGTCTGTAGCAGTTTGGGTCAAGAGTAACCCCCCCCTTTGAAGAGGGGAATGACCACAGCTGCTTTCCAATCTTTGGGAATCTCAGACGACACGAAAGAGAGGTTGAACAGGCTAGTAATAGGGGAGGCAAAAATTTAGGCAGATCATTTTAGAAATGAAGGGTCCAGATTGTCTAGCCCGGCTGATTTGTACGGGTCCAGATTTTGCAGCTCTTTCAAAACATCAGCTGACTGGATTTGGGAGAAGGAGAAATGGGGAAGGCTTGGGCGAGTTGCTGTGGGGGGTGCAGTGCTGTTGACCGGGGTAGGGGTAGCCAGGTGGAAAGTATGGCCAGCCGTAGAAAAATGCTTATTGAAATGTTCAATTATAGTTGATTTATCGGTGGTGACAGTGTTTCCTATCTTCAGTGCAGTGGGCAGCTGGGAGGATGTGTTCTTATTCTCCATGGACTTTACAGTGTCCCAGAACGTTTTTGAGTTAGTGTTACAGGAAGCAAATTTCTGCTTGAAAAAGCTAGCATTGGCTTTTCTAACTGCCTGTGTATATTGGTTTCTAGCTTCCCTGAAAAGTTGCATATCTTGGGGGCTGTTCGATGCTAATGCAGAACGCCATAGGAATGTTTTGTGTTGGTTAAGGGCAGTCAGGTCTGGAGAGAACCAAGGGCTATATCCGTTCCTGGTTCTAAATGTCTGGGAATGGGGCATGCTTATTTAAGATGGTGAGGAAAGCATTTAAAAAAAAATAACCAGGCATCCTCTACTGACGGGATGAGATCAATATCCTTCCAGGATACCCTGGCCAGGTCGATTAGAAAGGCCTGCTCGCTGAAGTGTTTCAGGGAGCGTTTGACAGTGATGAGTGCAGGTCGTTTGACCGCAGACCCATTACGGATGCAGGCAATGAGGCAGTGATTGATGAGATCTTGGTTGAAAACAGCAGAGGTGTATTTAGAGGGCACGTTGTTTAGGATGATATCTATGAGGGTATCCCGTGTTTACGGCTTTGGGGTGGTACCTGGTAGGTTCATTGATAATTTGTGTGAGATTGAGGGCATCAAGCTTAGATTGTAGGATGGCTGGGGTGTGAATCATGTTCCAGTTTAAGTCGCCTAGCAGCACGAGCTCTGAAGATAGATGGGGGCAATCAGTTCACATATGGTGTCCAGAGCACAGCTGGGGGCAGACCGTGGTCTATAGCAGGCGGCAACGGTGAGAGACTTGTTTTTAGAGAGGTGGATTTTTAAAAGTAGAAGTTCAAATTGTTTGGGTACAGACCTGGATAGTAGGACAGAACTCTGCAGGCTATATTTGCAGTAGATTGCAACACTGCCCCCTTTGGCCGTTCTATCTTGTCTGAAAATGTTGTAGTTAGGGATGAAGATTTCAGAATTTTTGGTGGTCTTCCTAAGCCAGGATTCAGACACGGCTAGAACATCCGGGTTGGCAGAGTGTGCTAAAGCAGTGAATAAAACAAACTTAGGGATGAGGCTTCTAATGTTAACGTGCATGAAACCAAGGCTATTACGGTTACAGAAGTCATCAAAAGAGAGCGCCTGGGGAATAGGAGTGGAGCTAGGCACTGCAGGGCCTGGATTCACCTCTACATCACCAGAGGAACAGAGGGGGACTAGGATAAGGGTATGGCTAAAAGCTATGAGAATTGGTAGTCTAGAAGGTCTGGAACAGAGAGTAAAGGGAGGTTTCTGGGGGCGATAAAATAGCTTCAAGGTATAATGTACATACAAAGGTATGGTAGGATGTGAATACAGTGGAGGTAAACCTAGGTATTGAGTGATGATGAGAGAGATATTGTCTCTAGAAACATCATTGAGACCAGGTGATGTCATCGCATGTGTGGGTGGTGGAACTGAAAGGTTGGATAAGGTAAAATGAGCAGGGCTAGAGGCTCTACAGTGAAATAAGCCAATAAACACTAACCAGAACAGCAATGGACAAGGCATATTGACATTAAGGAAAGGCATGCTTAGTCGAGTGATCATAAGGGTCCAGTGAGTAGTGAGGTTGGTTGGGGTCACGGCGATTCAGACAGCTAGCCGGGCCATCGGTAGCAAGCTAGCAGAGGATGGAGGTCTGTTTTTAGCCACCTTGTGCGTTTCCGTCGGTAGATTAGTGGGGTTCCGTGTGGTAGAGTGGATCAATACAATTGGCAAAATAGATATAGTTATAGTGACCCAAGAAAAAATGTCTGATAGACCTATTCAGATAGCAGCCGATAAGACAGCTAACGATTAGCGGGCCGCAGATGGGCGTTCAGGTAACGTCGCGATGGAGGGGCCAGTTGGATAACTCCTTCGGGCAGACAAAGTCGGTAGTCCAGTCGCGAAGGCCCGGTGGGGCTCCGCATCGGCAGTAAAACGGGTCCGGATAGGTGATTGTAGCCCAGGAGTGGCTGATGGAACTCTTCAGCTGGCCAGATACGGAATAATTGATGTTTGCTCCGGGATCGACGTAAGCCAATAGTCACACGGACAGCAGCTAGCTAGCTGCGAGATCCAGGTGTAAATGTCCAGAGCTTGCGGTTGAAATCCGGGGATATGGAGAGAAAAATAGGTCTGGTATGTTCTGGTCTGAGTCGCGTTGTACAAAACTGGCGATAGCTTCTCGAGCTAAAGGATAGCTGATGACCACAAACCGTGGTTAGCTATCTATCTCTATGAGGAAATCAGCCAGGTCACCCGGGATACAAGTCCGTATTCGACGTCCATCCATGTCTGAGGACATTTGGGGTGACGTGGAAACTGGCCACTAGGGGCAACAGTGAGTGCTGTTACCTTCAAGTAGGTTTCGGTTTTGCTAAGGTGTTGTGGACAGGATTGCAGATGGGCATAAGCATTTGCCTCTGATTTAAAAGGTTACAAGTTGAAATCAAGCAATGGAAAATATTTTTAAAATACTTTTTGTTTAAAGCCTATCCCAAACCTTCACCCTTACAATTCAGAGTTAATGCCTAACCTTAAGAATCTTGCGTTAATGCCTGAACTTCACCTTAAACAGTTTGAAATGTGAATTGTGGAACAACTTCGAAATTTGACGTTTGAGAAACATGGATGAACGGCCTGTTTGAGGTGGGGGGTTTTCTCCAATTTATGCTTTGGCCACAAATACGATTATAGGATGAATAAACAACATTATTTAGGCAAGAGTTAAGAGAACATTATGAACTTCTAAAAATGAGATTTTCACTGGACAGTCACATAAAATGCACTTTGTGAAGCCAAATGAATCTAAGAGTGCTGAATAAGTGCTGAGAACCCATGGTGATGTGTTGCATTATGGTCCCTTCACACAAATCATTCACAATAAAGGCAGATACGAGTGTAGTTTGGTGGAGTAAAATATAGCTATGGGAATGGTAGGCTAACACTTTACAGTTCCCTTAATACTGTGTGAGTACACATATTCCTATAAGTACAGCATAACAACTATTGTAATTACTAGTTGTTACACTGTACTTACATTGTACTTACAACAGTAACCCTAACCCTAGTCCTAACCCTTACCCAACCTCTAATCCTAAGTATAGAGCAAGTGCCATTTATCAATGAGTAAATACAATATTTGTTGCACTATACTTACAGGAATAATTACACAGTAATAGGTATATGTATTCAATTACCACATATAAGACTATTTCCATTTTGGGGGTACATTCACACAGTAACATGATCTTCATGATAGCCTTCCACAGTGATGTACAATGTAATCTATCAGGTATCCAACCCGGGTTGTCTTTGCGCCTCAAGATCACGTCAGCCCACTGAGCTAAAGCCTAGGCAATATCATTGAGAGCTAACATGAGTCTTAAGCTCTCTGGAAAAGTTACTCAGGCAAGGTGTATTTCACTGAACTACCTGTGCTACACATACTCTCTATCAGCATCAGTGGATCACGTAGGAGCATGAACTTACAGAAAGCAAAACATTCAGCAACAAATTGTTTTCAACAGACCCCTGATCAGTTTGGACCACAGTATCAATGACTGCAACAATTATACTGCAGTAACCTATTACATATTAGACACACCTTCTACTGCTACTATTACCATACCTTACTGATGTTGGCAGTTGGACCTAAAACAGTGGGACAAATGCCATTGACAAAGGAAGACTTAATTGTAAAAAGGTGAAAATGCTCCTCTTCAGAGTATACCCTTCGCAGCCTCCAGCCTGGGTGAGCTTTTTTTGTTTGTTTTTGTCTGTGTAGATTGTTGTGATTAAGAACGTGATAATTTCATCCATTATGAAAATGTGTTTTTCATGGGCCATCATGGAATGAGTGCAGATAAAATGGTAATGTCTGTGACAAAAAAAAGAGTTCGTGTCTATTGTATGGATGAGGCACAGTGCACATTCGGAGCTGTAGTTGTGGAAGTAGTACAATATGGATGGAGAAATATTTCACTGTATGCTTGCAACACATTTTCTTAATTGCATTTTAATGAAAATACCAATATTTCACAGACAACGCTTACAAATAGCCGAACCATGCAGTCCACTCGAACAGGAGCGCTAACATTTGTTGATTCTAATCCCTCTCCTATAATTATGCACTAATAATTAAATAGCCATAAAGCAAAGTAACCTCAATTCTGTGACAGACATGTTTTACATGAATAATATCTTGTCTGTAAATCATTCAGAGACACGCTCCCTCAGAGTTGAAGTGACAAGAAACGCATGCATTTTGTTGCGCGCCGTGAGAAAGCTGAGCGTAATGATGCGCAACTGAATGATAGACTTTGGAAATATACCGCGGGTGAAACATCGAGTAAAACGCATGCAGGTTGCGTTTAAATTTTACTTTAGAATGCACACCATTTGAAAAATCGTGTTTTTGTATATTATAAACGTCAATTTGAACTCACGCTGCTGTTGTCTCCAACCCAGTGCCCCATCGCCTGGTTGTGAGCAGAGTCTCCGGATAGAGGGAAAGTAGAGGTGACCAGAAGCGACTCACTTTGCCTCGGACCAGTTCTTGCGTCCTCCCCAGTTCGTCGGTATTCTGTCCTCGGACTATAAACACCAAAAGGCTCCAAAAGCTTCTCGGCTGAAAATGCGTCACCGGGACCTCCAATTTGACTCCTGTCCGAATATTCGCTGTAGGCTGTACTTCGCTTTGTACGGTTACTTAAAGCAAGTGTGCCGTCATTGTCATTTACGTCAAAAAAACGGTCCGACTTTTTTCTGTCATCAGTAAAATACTTGGAACGGTTTGGCGCAGTTTTATCTCTGCCAGAAGATATAGCAATAGGTGTCACTTTCCCAATAACTATTTTCAAGTCCTTTGGTAATCTCCCTCCACCTTTTGGAACCGCCGGTTTTCCATCAATTGGTTCCATTTTAAAAGCCCTGGAAAAGGCAGATTCCTTGACGATATACTTTGGGATTTTGACCCATACGGATTTTAGGTTTGTGCGCAGCTCCAAAGGCAATGTATCAACACGGTTAAGCCAAACGTTCGTCGTTGTGGAACTCGCTGGCCAATTTATTTCAGCGTATGCTGTCAACATATTGTAAAAAGAGCTTAAAACGCAAGTCAAAATAGCCCAACACCAAACTGAACCTGAGATGACCATGGTTTTCACCTCACTGTTGCCAATTATTTGAAAAATAAAATACGTTTCGACGTCGTTAATATATTCTATCAACTTTTGGAATACTCACTGTGTAACCGTAAGTCCGACAATCAAAGATCAGAGTGTCTTTATCTGATCTGCTCAAGTCCAGGAATTTGTCAAAGTGAACAACAAGTTGGGCGGGCGCTGCGCACCAGACAAATGCGCCCGACAAAAAGTGATTGTGGAATTTGTGGAGGGGTGTGTAGAATAGGAATAACGTTAAAAACGCATGCAATATCTAAACGTGTTGATGTATTTTGCAACGACATCTGTCCATTTCAAATAGTATCAGTATCATTGACAAATCCATATGAAATAGTTACCTCCAGTGCGTTATTGGTTCATCCGAGAAATAATTCATCTCAGTTGCCTATAGGTAATTACTCGCAACTGCAATTCCTTCTTCTGCAGAACAGGTGAGTGCTATGTGGATATGTTTTGGACATTTGGAGGAAGAAACATTTACAGCTAGTTTATGCAGCCACTGTTCTCACATACTGTATGTGTATTAAGCCCTACATTTGGAAGAGTTCACCCAAAATATAAATGTACATATTTTCTACCAACCTCTTTTCTTTCATTTCAGCAGCCTCTGGCTGCATGGCGTTAGCTTCCTCAGACCTCTAATGAATTGCACTCATCAGGGCATATATCCTAGCATGGAAGTACCTTCAAAAGTATCATTCCAAACCTCTGCAACATAAATTGACAACTGCCAAGGTAAGTAGAAAATCTTGTAAATTTGTATTTTGGGTAAGCTATCCCATGAAAACAATAGGAACGACTCAATAATATCAAAGTTGTAATCAGCTCAAACCAGCCCAGAACATGGCAGTCTCTTTTGCAGAGGAGGAGTGGAGTCACATAAAATGGTTGTGACTAGATGGGATACAGTCATAACAGGTTATGAGAGCATTTTGGCTTAGGAGAGCATTTTATCTTACCCTAACCCTTTTCCTAACATTAATATAATTCCCCAAACCTGCTATGTTAATGATCCAAACCTGCTGTGAAAGTTCTCCTAACCTGCTACGAAAAAGTAACCTCCGGATCATAGCTGTATTCCACCTAGTCAGAACCAGAGAAAACCCACTGGAATTGTGATGCAGTGAGTTATAAGTGAAATAATCTGTCTGTTTACAATTGTTGGGACAATTACTTGTGTCATGCACAAAGTAGATGTCCTAACCGACTTGCCAAAACTATAGTTTGTTAACAAGAGATTTGTGGAGTGGTTGAAAAACAAGTTTTAATGACTCCAACCTAAGTGTATGTAAACTTCCGATTTCAACTGTATATCCTATTCTGATGCTCTAAATGTTCAGTTTCTAATTCTATCCATATAGAGGCAACAATTATTTTCTATATTTGTCAGATTCTCAGCCAGAGCTCCCTATAATTGTATCTCAATCTTTGAGGAAATGGCAGAGTTGATTCGAGAAACAGGAGAACAAAGTGTGGAGGTCTATAAAGAACATATCATTATGCAGGAGATAAAAAAACTAAATGTATGCTATATTTACATCACCTGTCAAAAAATAAAACAGATTTTCCATTTCCTTCAAGGTCAAACTGTCTTTGCATCAAAGGACGGAGACATAAAGCATTTTGCTGCATCATAAGAGAGGGTAATCGCAACATAAACTCAGCAAAAAAAGAAACGTCCCTTTTTCAGGACACTGTCATTCAAAGATAATTCGTAAAAGTCTATATAACTTCACATATCTTCAGTGTAAAGGGTTTAAACAATGTTTCCCATGCTTGTTCAATGAACCATAAACAATTAATGAACATGCGCCTGTGGAACGGTCTTTAAGACACTAACAGCTTACAAACGGTAGGTAATTAAGGTCACAGTTATGAAAACGTAGGACACTAAAGAGGCCTTTCAACTGACTTTGAAAAACACCAAAAGAAAGATGCCCAGGGTCCCTGCTCATCTGCGAGAACGTGCCTTAGGCATGCTGCAAGGAGGCATGGGGACTGCAGATGTGGCCAGGGCAATAAATTGCAATGTCCGTACTGTGAGACGCCTAAGACAGAGCTACAGGGAGACAGGACGGACAGCTGATCGTCCTCGCAGTGGCAGACCACGTGTAACAACACCTGCACAGGATCGGTACATCCGAATATCACACCTGTAGGACAGGTACAACAACTTCCCGAGTTACACCAGGAAAGCACAATCCCTCCATCAGTGCTCAGACTGTCCGCAATAGGCTGAGAGTGTCACGAACGTCGTGGTAATCATACTCGGACCAAGGCACAGCGTACTTAGAGTTCCACATGTTTATTAAATGAAACTCATAAAAACAATAAATAGCAACGAAACGTGATGTTCTGTACAGCTCACAGCCCTCAGCACAAAAACAAGATCCCACAAAAACCCAGTGGGAAAAGGCTACCTAAATATGATCCCCAATCAGAGACAACGAATCAGGGCTGCCTCTGATTGGGAACTATACCAGGCCAACATAAAAATAGAAAAACTAGAGTACAAACCCTAGTCACACCCCGACCTAACCAAATTAGAGAATAAAAGTCTCTCTAAGGTCAGGGCGTGAGAGAGAGAGGCTGGACTAGGAGCTTGTAGGCCTGTTGTAAAGGCAGGTCCTCACCAGACATCACTGGAAATAACTTTGCCTATGGGCACAAACCCACCGTCGCTGGACCAGACAGGACTGGCAAAAAGTGCTCTTTACTGACGAGTCAAGGTTTTGTCTCACCAGGGGTGACTGTCAGATTCATGTATATCGTCAAAGGAATGAACGTTACACCGAGGCCTGTACTCTGGAGTGGGATCGATTTGGAGGTGGAGGGTCTGTTATGGTCTGGGGCGGTGTGTCACAGCATCATCGGACTGAGCCTGTTGTCATTGCAGGCAAACTCAACACTGTGCATTACAGGGAAGACATCCTCCTCCCTTATGTGGTACCCTTCCTGCAGGCTCATCCTGACATAACCCTCCAGCATGACAATGCCACCAGCCATACTGCTCTTCTGTGCGTGATTTCCTGCAAGACAGGAATGTCAGTGTTCTGCCATGGCCAGCGAAGAGCCCGGATCTCAATCCCATTGAGCACGTCTGGGGCCTGTTGGATCTGAGGGTGAGGCCTAGGGCCATTCCCCCCAGAAATGTCAGAGAACTTGCAGGTGCCTTGGAGGAAGAGTTGGATAACATCTCACAGCAAGAAATGGCAAACCTGGTGCAGTCCATGAGAAGGAGATGCACTGCAGTACTTAACCTCTCTGGGATCGTTCGGGACGCCAGCGTCCCACCTCGCCAACAGCCAGTGAAATTGCAGGGCGCCAAATTCAAAACAACAGAAATCTCATAATTAAAATTCCTCAACCATACAAGTAGTGTACACCATTTTAAAGATACACTTCTCGTTAATCCATCCACAATGTACAACTTCAAAAAGGCTTTTCAGCGAAAGCAGAACATATCATTCATTATGTTAGGTCAGCAACTAGTCACAGAAAGCAAAGAAAGCAAAACCAAAGAGAGGTGTCACACAAAGTAGAAATATAGATAAAATGAATCACTCACCTTTGATGATCTTCATCAGATGACACTCCCAGGACTCAATGTTACACAATACAAGTATGTTTTGTTCGATCAAGTTCATATTTATATCCAAAAACCTACATTGGCTCCATGTTCAGAAATGCCTCCAAAACATCCGGAGAAATTGCAGAGAGCCACATCAAATAACAGAAATACTCATCATAAACTTTGATGAAAGATACATGTTTTTACATAGAATTAAAGATAAACTTGTTCTTAATGCAACCGCTGTTTCAGATTTCAAAAAAGCTTTACGGCAAAAGCACAATATTCATAACAGCGTTCAGCAACAAAAGCAAGCCATACAGTTACCCACCAAATTGAGCGGGTCAACAAAAGTCATAAATAGCATTATAAATCTTCACTTACCTTTGCTGATCTTCGTTGGAATGCACTCCCAGGACTCCCACAAGAAATGTTTGTTATGTTCGATTATGTCCATATTTATGTCCAAATACCTCCATTTTGTTCGCGAGTTCAGTTCACTATTCCAAAGGCACAATGCGCGAGCGCAAAATCCAGACGGAAAGTCAAAAGAGTTCCATTACAGTGTGTAGAAACATGTCAAACGATGTTTACAATAAATCCTTAGGGACTTTTTATAATAAATCTTCAATAATATTCCAACCGGACAATAGCGTATTCATTACAAAGGAAAAAGAAGGCACGGCGCGCCCGCGTGACCGCGCAGTAAACAACTGATTGGCCACATCCTAGTCCACTTGTTGAAACAGCTCTTATTCGACCCCCTTCCACAATAGAAGCCTCAAACAACTTTCTAAAGACTGTTGACATCTGCTGGAAGCCTTGGGAAGTGCAATCTGGCCCCATAGACACAGCATATTGGATAGGCAATCACTTAAATGAAACTACAAACCTCAGATTTCCCACTTCCTGGTTGGATTTGTCTCAGGTTTTCGCCTGCCATATGAATTCTGATATACTCACAGACATCAATCAAACAGTTTTAGAAACTTCAGAGTGTTTTCTATCTAATACTACTAATAATATGCATATATTAGCATCTGGGACAGAGTAGCAGGCAGTTTACTCTGGGCACCTGATTCATCCAAGCTACTCAATACTGCCCCCCTGTCACCAAGAAGTTAATGCAGCTGGTGGCCACACCAGATACTGACTGTTAATTTTGATTTTGTCCCATTCCTTTGTTCAGGGACACATTATTCAATTTCTGTTAGTCACATGTCTGTGGAAGTTGTTCAGTTTATGTCTCAGTTGTTGAATCTTGTAATGTTCATACAAATATTTACACATGTTAAGTTTGCTGAAAATTAACGCAGTTCACAGTGAGAGGACGTTTTTTTGTTTGCTTAGTTTAGAATAATTAGGCTATGCAAATACTCCCTAATTTATAAAATGTGGATATCTTCATAGTCTTTTAAAGTCTATTCCTGCATATTCAAGTCATCACTTATTACTTTTTTCTACAAATAAGTTTCTTTCCTATTCTAGCTTTTGAATGACACTAGTGTAGCAAATCCTGCCATATACATGTAAACTCTAATATACTAGTTATGAAACTCATGTAAGAACACATTCTTGCCACATATGTATATCACAATTGTTATGTAGTTACTCTTTATGACCAACTTGTTATGAAATATCGTCTGTTCAAGCAACCCAAGGCATGTTTTAAATCACATGTAACACTTACTCAATGATAAAATCATGACACACATGGGTTGGTGACATGATGGATAAGAGTGACATTAAATCAATTCATGGTTGATACAACCTACCACAGTGCTGCAGTAGATCCCAATAGAGTGCAATGTACAAAAAAACTAAAGAGAATCCAGTGACACCATATCTCAAGAATTTCGCATTTGGCTACTGCTTTCTGCACGGCTGTACAAACAAATTGAGATTCATGCAACTGGAGGCTCGGGGCAGCAGGTGTTATTGTTGTGGCTATCAAACTCAGCCCCATGCAGACGCCGCAGACGCCACACACACACACACACACACACACACACACACACACACACACACACACACACACACACACACACACACACACACACACACACACACACACACACACACACACACACACTCTCTCTGTGGGCCAATCCTGTTACCACACCCCTCTGCCATGGAAGGCTAATTGGACTGATGATACTCTGTTTACCTATTTTGCACCTTAAATTAAGTGGCAGACCAGGAAGAGAAATCACCTCCATCAATGACCTTTCTTTTAATCTATTCTAACCTTGAGCCAAATAACGTACATACATAGATCATTCATAGATCTTTCTATTTTTATTTTATTTTGTGTTATTGACTGTATGTCTGTTTATGTGTAACTCTGTGTTGTTGTTTTTGTTGCACTGCTATGCTTTATCTTGGCCAGGTCGCAGTTGTAAATGAGAACTTGTTCTCAATTGGCCTACCTGGTTAAATAAAGGTGAAATAAAAAATAAAAAAAATAAAAAATGGAGAGCAGAAGGCAGACCCACATGTGTGTGTGTGTGTGTGTGTGTGTGTGTGTGCGCACATGTGGACATGTGCATGCGTCTCTCTCTCTATTTGTGTGCGTGACAAATAGAGAGATGGAGAAAAAGACAGTCTCCCAGACTCCAACGATGTTTGTGTGTATCTACGCTTTGCACTCCCCTCCCCTGAGTAGATGATTAATTACATTATCAGATCTAATCCTCCCATTCGAATGAGGGGCAGAACTTTAAGTAGGTTTGCAGTCGAGCCCTCAGAACAGCAGTTAGTCCACAGCCTCCAGCCAGCCTAGCCTAGACGAGGAGGAGCAGCCCAGAAGCTCTCAGGACCAAAACCCATTTGTGCATTCGCTGTCTGCATCCCAAGCTTGTTAGATCCAACACTTCAGTGATCCCGATGGAGTGGACGCACTCGACGTAAAAGGAACTGTAATGGCCATCACACAGACAGCTCACACTCCCGGCACTGGAGATGAACAGCAAGGTACACTCTCCCCATCCCATTAAAGACAAAACATGCACTTCTACTTCGATTGGCAAACAAAAAAAGCAATCAAAACATGGTTTCAGTCTTTGTTTGTGTAACTTCTACCCGGCTGTATTGACAAAAAGTTCCTTTGTAAGGTCATTGAAGTCCAACTGTCTATAAAAGGGGTAGGCAACCCTGTTCCCAGAGTGCCACAGCTACTGCAGTATTTTTCCCAACTAGGCAACACACCAGACACACTGAGCAAATTGATCAGTTCAGTGATTGACTAAATTGACCACACCTGGTTTTCCAGGTTGGTTAAATCCAAAACATGAAGTGCCTGTGGCACTCCAGGACCAGGTTTGCCTACCCCTGGTCTATATCATTATTGTCACCCTCACAGTTTATATGGGTAGGCACTATAATGTAACTCCTCTCTCCATATGTACTCAAGTCATTTCTTTTTGTTCTTAGAAAATGGAGTGTTATTTTTCACTCCATCATTCATCATAAAATGTTAGACAGACAAGGACCATTTGTTACAGCATTCAACAAAAACCGTAATGTGATTGATCAACATACCTGTACTTGATATAGATAAAATAAGAAAATTCCTCCTTAATTTGAATCTATTAGTATATATTTCCCGTAAAATAAAGTCAAAACATTTCTCTATTAGTTTGATAATTTATAATCAGGGAGGATTATCATGATTAGCAGGGGACCACCCATGCATAATAACACTATTGTAAGTCAGGAGCATGTGTCTCTACTGAACACATTTGTTCATTACCACTGGAAAGCAAACACCATCTGTTATCAAAAGAAATCTCTTTGACCCACTTAGAAAAATACACTTCAATACAGAACTTCAGCTTTATCCTTCTTTAATGTATTAGATACAGTATGTCTGTACCTATTGATTAAAAAACAGAACCCCGCCTCCCGGGTGGCGCAGTGGTTAAGGGCGCTGTACAGCAGCGCCAGCTGTGCCACCAGAGACTCTGGGTTCGCGCCCAGGCTCTGTCGTAACAGGGAGGTCCGTGGGGCGACGCCCAATTGGCCTAGTGTCGCCCGGGTTAGGGAGGGTTTGGCCGGTATCCTTGTCTCATCGTGCACCAGCGACTCCTGTGGCGGGCTGGGCACAGTGCGCGCTAACCAAGGTTGCCAGGTGCACGGTGCGGCTGGCTTCCGGGTTGGATGGCGCTGTGTTAAGAAGCAGTGCGGCTTGGTTGGGTTGTGTATCGGAGGACGCATGACTTTCAACCTTCGTCTCTCCCGAGCCCGTACGGGAGTTGTAGCGATGAGACAAGATAGTAGCTACTAAAAACAATTGGATACCACGAAAAAGGGGTAAATTTCCAAGATGAGATTAAACACACAGACACTAACTACATGTATGTATACTGTGGAAAGCAAAGCAACCACACACTAGATATTGGATTGACAAATAAATACATTCAAGAAATTCCCTGTAATGTTTGACTATACCCATTTGACTGTACAGTAGCTCAGTTCCACAGTGCATTTCCATGTGCCTTTCCTTGCAACACAAACTGAAAGGAAAAATCAATACCTTTAAAACCCCTGGCAACGTTTTGGGGATTTTTTAAACAAGTACTTTAGTTCTGGGCAAAAGATGATGTGTTCTCTCTGCTCTCTTGGTTCTCGGATCTAATAGAATGCAAGCAATTGGCAAATGCTGTGTCTTTTCTTTCTCTCTCCCTTCTCTCTCGGCAGCCAAACATAACTTAAAAACAGAATCAATCTTTTTATCAACCATGGATGCACAGTGTAAAATGGCATAGAATTGAATTCTAGCTGTTAATCAAATATCTTGTGCTAAAGCAACGTAGCATGACATGTTGTAAAAAATGACTTTGCATTAATCTGTCACTACTGTGTTATATATGCACACTTCTATATGAATATATACTGTCCACATTTCTCTATGAATATATTCAGTAGGGGCAATTGGAAACAAACACCAAAGGACATACAGATTGCATAACAAACAATAATGTAACTCCATTTCATGGACACATTAGCTTTGCATTAGATGACCTAAAACCAAACCCACAATAGAAATGGATAAATATCTAATCATATTACTGTATATTATGTTATGTAAAAAGTAGCATTGTGCAGAACTGATAAATGCATTTAGAAAAACATGGTCTGTTTATACTAATCAATTGTTGGTCATGGAATCAGAACAATTTGATCAGGGAATCAGAGAAACCTATTATCAATGCCCGAAGGCCCTTATCTTCAGGCTGGCTAATTTATTTGTGGTAACAAATCAATTTCTTTGAGAATTTTTTTTTTCAGTCTTGTTCACACTTTATTCAAGGTAAGAGAGGGCAATTCATTGTTACAGTCTCAGAAATATGGGCTGGACATGGCTCTCACCGCAACCTGTTTCTTCTATGTGGTTTTTAAAACATCATATAGTGCCTAGTGGTACCCTGAAGACTGGAATGCAGCTCTCCCGAAATGAACACAGCATTTCCCAATGATGGACCTTGCTCCAGGCAGCTAGTTCTGTAACTGAGGTCAACACAGGACAGGGTAGTGCAAGAGAAAGAGAAGGAGAGTGTGAGAGACTGGATGAATAAATTAGAGATGGTGAGTGGGAAAGAGATGTGCAAAAACATCCAGTTTCACCATGACCTTTTCAGTTGGGTTTCCATACTTCGATAAGAAATGTAAATACTGTAAGGGAGAGTGGGTAAGTTGAGCTAAAGGGAAAGTTGAGCTACACTTGTTTCTAGGAAACCGTACACAAAAAGTATAATTTGACCAAATATTTAGAAAGAGGTACTCATTTCATGGAGTCTGTTTAGGAAGAAACCACATTGGAAAAGTGGTAAGCAAGTCAAATGAAAGTATTGTGTTAGAGGTTTCATGATGCTTGTATCTAAACCAAAGTAAATAATTGTAAGATTGTTCTATACATCATTTGCATACTCTATAAACTTCAATATGAGGTCCTAAACCAAGCATTAAAATGCATCCTTGTAGCTGTGTGTCCTAATATAGTCCAATTTTTGGCCTTGGGGAAAGTTGAGCCAATGGCCATGGGGTAAGTTGAGTCAATGTCAAATGTAAGTATTTTCTTCCAAGTCTAAATGCAAGGTATTTTAGCTGGGATCTGAGGAAACAACAGGGCCTTTCCTATGATGAAAGTGTTAAAAAACAGTACAAAGTTTTTGGAAGGTGTTAAGCCTGTTTTAAAAGATGTTTAAAATGATTAAAAGACAAAAAAAAGTGATTGTGTTGAATTGTGGTAATATTTCATAGAGTACAGAAATGTGTAGGCGGCTGAAATTGCCCTGTCCCGTGACTCAGCTTACCCCATACCTGGGGTAAATTGTGCCACTTGAACATGCTATGTTATTTTTTTATTGTTTACATGAATTCTGATTATTTCCAGGAATAGACAACATCCTGAAATATACACTACCGGTCAAAAGTTTTAGAACACCTACTCATTCAAGGGTTTTTCTTTATTTGTACTATTTTCTACATTGTAGAATAATAGTGAAGACATCAAAACTATTCAATAGCACAAATGGAATCATGTAGTAAACAAAACAGTGTTAAACAAATCAAAATATATTTATATTTGAGATTCTTCAAGTAACCACCCTTTGCCTTGATGAGAGCTTTGCACACTCTTGGCATTCTCTCAACCAGCTTCACCTGGAATGCTTTTCCAACAGTTTTGAAGGAGTTCCCACATATGCTGAGCACATGTTCGCTGCCTTTCCTTCACTCTGTGGTCCGACTCATCCCAAACCATCTAAATTTGGTTGAAGTCGAGGGATTGTGGAGGCCAGGTCATCTGATGCAGCACTCCTTCACTCTCATTTGTGGTAAAATAGCCCTTGCACAGCCTGGAGGTGTGTTGGGTCATTGTCCTGTTGAAAAACAAATGATAGTCCCACTAAGCCCAAACCAGATGGGATGGCGTATCACTACAGAATGCTGAGGTAGCCATGCTGGTTAAGTATACCTTGAATTCAAAATACATTGCAGACAGTGTCACTAGCAAAGCACACCCACACCATAACACCTCCTCCTCCATGCTATACGGTGGGAAATACACATGCAGAGATCATCCGTTCATCCACACCTCATCTCACAAAGACATGGCAGTTGGGACTAAGAAAAAGGACAAATTTCCACTGGTCTAATGTCCAATGCTCGTGTTTCTTGGCCCAAGCAAGTCTCTTCTTATTATTGGTGTCCTTTAGTAGTGGTTTCTTTGCAGAAATTTGACCATGAAGGCCTGATTCACGCAGTCTCCTCTGAACAGTTGATGTTGAGATGTGTCTGTTACTTGAACGCTGTGAAGCATTTATTTGGGCTGCAAATTCTGAGGCAGGTAACTCTAATAAACGTATCCTCTGCAGAAGAGGCAACTCTGGGTCTTCCTTTCCTGTGGCGGTCCTCATGAGAGACAGTTTCATCATATCGCTTGATGGTTTTTGCGACTGCACTTAAAGACACTTTCAAAGTTCTTGAAATGTTCCGTATTGACTGACACTCATGTCTTAAAGTAGTGATGGACTGTCGTTTCTCTTTGCTTATTAGAGCTGTTCTGGCCATAATATGGACTTGGTCTTTTACCAAATTGGGCTATCTTCTGTATACCACCCCTACCTTGTCACAACACAACTGAAGGGAAGAAATTCCACAAATTAACTTTGAACAAGGCACACCTTTTAATTGAAATGCATTTCAGGTGTCTACCTCATGAAGCTGGTTGAGAGCATGCCAAGAATGTGCAAAGCTGTCATCAAGGCAAAGGGTGGCTACTTTGAAGAATCTCAAATCTCAAATATATTTGTATTTGTTACTACATGATTCCATATGTGTTATTTCATAGTTTGATGTCTTCACTATTATTCTACAATGTAGATAATGGTAAAAATAATGCAAAACCCTTGAATGAGTAGGTGTTCTAAAACTTTTGACCGGTATTGTGTGTAGATATCCTTGTTAGAAAGAATACTATATTTCTCTTAATGCTGAAGGTAATTGATGATTAAGATAGAAATAAAGCATCACTGTGTCAGAGTTTTCAACAGCTCAGCCCATAAGTAATTTCTTATTAGCACCAAGTGTGCTAAAGTTAGTGATAGTAACAATACTGACTAAAAAGGCACCTGAAATATGTATATGTATATACTGTACTCTATATCATCTACTGCATCTTTATGTAATACATGTATCACTAGCCACTTTAAACCATGCCACTTTGTCTACATACCCTACATTACCCATCTCATATGTATATACTGTACTCGATACCATCTACTGCATCTTGCCTATGCCCTTCTGTACCATTACTCATTCATATATCTTTATGTACATATTCTTTATCCCTTTACACTTGTGTGTATAAGGTAGTAGTTGTGGAATTGTTAGGTTAGATTACTCGTTGGTTATTACTGCATTGTCGGAACTAGAAGCACAAGCATTTCGCTACACTCGCATTAACATCTGCTAACCATGTGTATGTGACAAATAAAATTTGATTTGATTAAAAAGGCACGTCTATAACATCAACACGTAGTATGCCTATTATTAATAGCTTCTCTCAAAAAATTGTCTGCAAATTCTATAAATACACGTGTAAGAAACACTTGTTTACCACAATCAGTCCCCTTAAAGTACAATCATAACTGTAGTAGATATCAGAGCATAGAATAATTTATAGCAAAGGGCTTTTAAGATGTGGGGATGAACATTGTCTGAAGGGTCTTGGAATTTATAGTTACCAAAACATAGACTGCCTCCTGTAGAATGCGAGGCTGAGTCTTATCCGGAATGAAATGATTTATACTCTCTGAATCCCTAAACCACTGACTGTTGCTCTCATGCAGTGAAGATACTCCTGTGTCAGATAGGGAGAGAAACAAACCAGAGGCACAATGCAGATAGCTAACAATATCAACAGCAAAGAAGACTTATTTTCACCCACCAACAGTCAGTCCCATCATAGGATAGACAGATGTGATTTGAGTGGATGGTTTTCAAGCGACTGGTAGAGACATGGTTTCTGGTTAATGCTGTTATTATTCACTTGTAAGATGGAGGCCTTTCCTGGGAGACTAAATTAAAGGCTGCTCTTCTCTGCACCCGGCTTCACTCGGCTCCTCTTCCTCCCTGCAGGGTGGCTTACCACAATGCCACAGCAGTGTGACACACTTGCACAGACTCCTGACTGTGCCCTGAACAGAGTGAAGGAGGTGTGACACATTTTACAGCGACTACTAGCTGTTCCCAGAGTAGATGCTGAGGACTGTCCTGAAAGCTTTCCACAAAGAGGAAGAGGAATTATTCTACAACTTTCTACTTCTATTTCATTTTTATTCTACTTCTTCTATTTTTAATGTGGTTGTCTAGATCACATTGGTGATGGTGTGAAGGATGAATTATGTTTTTTTTGTAACATAGCTAAACATGATAATTTTCAAGAACTAGTATCATAAAACATTGCCCCTGAATGTTCTCACTAGCTTCATGTAGATGTGTGAGAAATGCTCTTGGTCTTTCATAATCTTTAACTGTCTTTTCATGTAATTTGGCAGCATTCAAGCCAGTGCCTTTGGACACAGCTGGGATCAGAAAGAGATATTAAAGCAGACATGTAATCAAAATGTACTATATGTAGGACTGCTGCATACAGTGTTATTGCCTTGTGTTTTCCTGCTTTCTTTAGTCAGAGTACTTTAGTTCATTTCAAAAGCAGAGGGGAAGAATAGCTTTATTATTACCTGAACTCTGGAAGAATCAGGGTAACTTCAACTCAAAATGTCATGGTTGACTCATTCTTGTTTTCTAACCCCACCCCAATATTCAGAGACAACCTACAATCAACAGCATAATTCTGCTAGAAATTTTAAAACTTGAAAACAATTGCAAAGAGTCCCCTCCTGTTTCCTGTTAGACATTTTTTTTCCATCTTTTTTTGTGTATATTTCAATCTCTTTTTCCATTTTTAAATTAAATATACCTTCCGGCAACCCGGCTCACCCAATGTGATACGGATTTGCTATTTTCGGCTATTTAAATAGCCAGAACCTCCATCAAAAGCTAGCTAATTAGCTACTAGCTATTTAGTCATTGTTAGCCACTGCTAGCGGCCTTTACCTTTAGCACAGACACAGCTTTTAGCCTGGATAATACTTGCCAATCTGCCAGTCGGCACAGCGCAAAATCAACCCTGAGCATACCGGACTGTTTTTCTACAACACTGGATTCCTTCAGTAAGGCATGAACCATTATTCCGGATCATCGCAAATAGCTAGCTGCTACCGAGTGGCCCAACCCCGAAGCTAGCCTTGAGCCAGGCCCATCTCCCGGCCTGCTCAGTGGACCCTATGATCACTCGGCTACTCAGCTGATGCCTCCCGGACTCTTCACTAACACAACTAGAATCCACTACATCACCAGATTCTTGCACTGGACCTTTGCATCGGATCGGCGCAGCTAGCTGCAACCGAGGGGCTATAGTGGCCAACGCCCTTGTCCCGAAGCCAGCACCAGTTAGCCTTGAGCCAGGCGCATCTTCTGGCTAGCAAACAAAATTACTCCAGCTACAATACCTCTCTTGCCAACTGGCCTGGACCCTTTGTTGACACGGAGCCCCTCCAATCCATCACGACTGGTCTGCCGACGTAATTCCATCCGTTGTGACCTCAACTGACCTTTGCTGGACGTCGGTGAAGACGCTTCTACTAGCCCCGGCCTGCTAAAGTTTTTGAACGCTGTGTCTCCCGCTTGCAAGCGTAGTAACAACTACCTGGCGGCTTCCCTGTTTCATCTATTGCTGTTCACTGGACCCTATGATCACTTGGCTACATAGCTGATGCTTGCTGGACTGTTCATTAATCACGGTACTCCATTTTGTTTATTTTGTTTATCTGTCGGCCCCAGCCTCGAATTCATTGCCATTGTACCTGTTGTTGTCTTAGCTGATTAGCTGTTGTTGTCTTACCCGCTGTTGTCTTAGCTAGCTCTCCCAATCAACACCTCTGATTGCTTTATGCCTCGCTTTATGTCTCTCTCTAATGTCGATATGTCTTGTATACGGTTGTTTAGGATAGTTATCATTGTTTTAGTTTACTGCGGAGCCCCTAGTCCTACTCATCATGCCTCAGATACCTCTTTAGTCCCACCTCCCACACATGCGGTGACCTCACCCAGTACAACTAGTTGCGTCCAGAGATGCAACCTCTCTTATCGTCAATCAATGCCTAGGTTTACCTCCACTGTACCCGCACCCTACCATACCCCTGTCTGTACCCCTGTCTATTATGCCCTGAATCTATCCTTCCACGCCCAGAAATCTGCTCCTTAAATTCACTGTAGCCAACGCACTAGATGACCAGTTTGATAGCCATTAGCCGTACCCTCATCCTACTCCTCCTACTCCTCCTCCGTTAATCCAGGGCCTGTGTGTCCCCAGGCGCTCTCATTTGTTGACTTCTGTAACCCTAAAATCCTTGGTTTCATGCATGTTAACATCACAAGCCTCATCCCTAAGTTTGTTTTACTCACTGCTTTAGCACAAACCCTGACGTCCTTGCCGTATCTGGATCCTGGCTTAGGAAGGCCACCAAAGATTCTGAGATTTCCATCCCCAACTGCAACATTTTCCGTCAAGATAGAACTGCCAAAGGGGGAGGAGTTGCAATGTACTGCAGAGATAGCCTGCAAAGTTCGGTCATACTTTCCAGGTCTATGTCTAATTTTAAAAATGAATCGCTCCAGAAATAACTCACTGTTGCCGCCTGTTATAGACCACCCTGGACACCATATGTGAATTGATGCCCCCCATCTATCTTCAAAGTTCGTACTGTTAGGTGACCTAAACTGGGATATGCTTAACAGCAGTCCTACAATCTAAGCTAGATGCCCTCAATCTCAAACAAATTATCAGGGAACTCACCAGGTACAACCCTAAATCCATAAACATGGACACTCTCATAGATATTATCCTGACCAACTTGCCCTCCAAATACACCTCTGCTGTTTTCAATCAAAATCTCAGCGATCACCCCCTCATTGCCTGCATCCGCTACGGGTCCCCGGTCAAAAGACCAACCCCCATCACTGTCAAATGCTCCCCAAAACACTTCAGCGAGTAGGCCTTTCTAATTGACCTGGCCTGGGTATCCTGGAAGGATATTGACCTCATCCTGTCAGTAGAGGAAGCCTGGTCGTTCATTAAAAGTAATTTCCTCACCATCTTAAATAAGCATTCCCCTTTCAAAAAATGTAGAATTAAGAACAGATATAGCCCTTGATTCACTCCAGACCTGACTGCCCTCGACCAGCACAAAAACATCCTGTGGCAGACTGCACTAGCATCGAATAGTCCCTGCGATATGCAACTTTTCAGGGAAGCCAGAAACCAATACACACAGTCAGTTAGGAAAGCAAAGCCTAGCTTTTTCAAACAGAAATTTGCATCCTGTTGCTCTTGGGACACTGTAAAGTCCATGGAGAATAAGAGCACCTCCTACCAGCTGCCCACTGCACTGAGGCTAGGAAACACTGTCACCACCGACAAATCCACGATAATCGAGAATTTCAATAAGCATTTCTCTACGGCTGGCCGTGCTTTCCTCATGGCTACCCCAACTCCGGCCAACAGCTCCGCACCCCCCTGCAGCAACTTGCCCAAGCCTCCCCAGCTTCTCCTTTACCCAAATCCAGATAGGAGATATTCTGAAAGAGCTGAAAAACTGGATGCGTACAAATCAGCTGGGCTAGACAATATGGACCCTCTCTTTCTAAAATAATCTGCCGCCATTTTTGAAACCCCTATTACCAGTCTGTTCAACCTCTATTTCGTATCGTCCGAGATTCCCAAACATTGGAAAGCTGCCGCGGTCATCCCCCTCTTCAAAGGGGGAGACACTCTAGACCCAAACTGTTACAGACCTATACCCATCCTGGCCCGCCTTTCTAAAGTCTTCGAAAGCCAAGGTAACAAACAGATCACTGACCATTTCGAATCTAACCGTACCTTCTCCGCTGTGCAATACGGTTTCCGAGCTGGTCACGGGTGCACCTCAGCCATGCTCAAGGTACTAAACGATATCATAACCGCCATCGATAAAAGACAGTACTGTGCAGCCGTCTTCATCGACCTGGCCAAGGCTTTTGACTCTGTCAATCATCGTATTCTTATCGGCAGACTCAACAGCTTTGGTTTCTCAAATGACTGCCTCGCCTGGTTCACCAACTACTTCTCAGATAGAGTTCAGTGTGTCAAATGGGAAGGCCTATTGTCCGGACCTCTGGCAGTCTCTATGGGGCTACCACCGTGTTCAATTCTCGGGCCGACTCTTTTCTCTGTATATATCAACGATGTCGTTCTTGCTGCTGGTGATTCCTTGATCCACCTTTACGCAGACGACACCATTCTGTATACATCTGGCCCTTCTTTGGACACTGTGCTTCAATGCCATACAACACTCCTTCCGTGTCCCACAACTGCTCTTAAACGCAACCGATCGCTGCCCGCACCCGCCCAGCATCACTACTCTGGACGGCTCTGACTTAGAGTATGTGGACAAATACAAATACCTAGGTGTCTGGTTAGACTGTAAACTCTCCTTCCAGACTCATACTAAACATCTCCAATCCAAAATTAAATCTAGAATCGGCTTCCTATTTCAAAACAAAGCATCCTTCACTCACGCTGCCAAACATACCCTCGTAAAACTGACTATCCTACCGATCCTCGACTTCGGCGATGTCATTTACCAAATAGCCTCCAACACTCTACTCAGCAAACTGGAAGCAGTCTATCACGGTGATTGTCACCAAAGCCCCATATACCACCCACCACTGTGACCTGTATGCTCTGGTCGGCTGGCCCACATTTTCGTCGCCAGTCCCACTGGCTCCAGGTCATCTATAAGTCTTTGCTAGGTAAAGCTCCGCCTTCTCCTAGCTCACTGGTCACCATAACAACACCCACCCGTAGCATGCGCTCCAGCAGGTATATCTCACTGGTCATCCCCAAAGGCAACACTTCTTTGGCCGCCTTTCCTTACAGTTCTCTGCTGCCAATGACTGGAACGAATTGCAAAAATCACTGAAGTTGGAGACTTCTATCTCCCTCACTAACTTTAAGCATCAGCTATCTGAGCAGCTTACCGATCGATGCAGCTGTACACAGCCCATCTGTAAATAGCCCCTCCAACTACCTACCTCATCCCCATTTTGTTTTTATTTACTTTTTTTTTGCTCTTTTGCACACCAGTATTTCGACAAGTACATCATCATCTGCACATCTATCACTCCAGTGTTAATTTGCTAAATTGTAATTACTTCGCTACTATTGAATATTAATTGCCTTGCATCCTTACGCCATTTGCACACACTGTATATAGACTTTTCTATTGTGTTATTGACTGTACGTTTGTTTATTCCTTGTGTAAGTCTGTGTTGTTGTTTGTGTCGCATTGCCATCCCTCATCTTCTCAGTTGTAAATGAGAACTCGTTCTCAACTGGCCTACCTGGTTAAATAAAGGTGAAATAAAAAATACATATTGAAGAGGAAATACATTCTTTTTTATCTCTTTCAAACAAAATACTTTCATCTTGCACTGATACTGTCTAGCTCTGGGTAACTCAGTAGAATATTCATACGCTGTTGCATATATATGATTGCAGATGAGTGAGAAACAAAAAAACGAAACAGTCAACCATCAAAATAACAGTCGGCCCTGAGTGGCTTCCTCTCTTTTTTATTTTCTCGCTTATATATTTCCACCACTTTGTTCTGTGCCTCCATGCCTCACAGCACTAGCAAACCAGGCTCTCTCTCCCCTGCACGCACCAGCAGGATTTAGATACTCCCATGTATTATGGATGGGAAAAATAAACGGAAGGCACAAACCATTTATATGAAACACTGCAGGATCACAGAGAGATTAAAATGTTGAAATAAAGCTTCTTGCTGCATGGAAAAATAAAGCAAGCAAAACAAAGCTCAATAAATGTTTGTTTTTTTCTTGACGCCTCCCTGCATGTCACCCTGTAACCAATTACATTAAGCTACCATTCCCCCACTTGCTGGGAGTCTATAAAAATGGGCCTTAATCTAATAGAAAGCTTATGAATGTGCTGTTATGATAATTATTCCTCTCATTGAGGGTGATAGCACCTTCATCAAACAGGGGCATGCTCAGGAGGACCTCCCTTTGCAACACTAAATTAAACCAACTGTGCATGCAGAATTGTCATGCACTGCAGTTTTATTCTTATATGAATAATTACACCCAAGGTTACAAAGGGGCAAACTGTTTACTTTTCTATTAAATGTTTTCTAACTAATTAATTGTGGATTTAATGATGTCAGAAACCCACAGTGCATTCAGGGTGGTAATCATAATACAAAGCCTACAAACCATCATCACCTTATACTACAACAGGATAAATACATGTGAATAAAAGGAAATATTTATTCACCGTAAAATGATGAGACAATAAATCATGCATTTTCTGCTGTTCCAATTTTTGAACTACTCTGTTTCTCACCCTACTCTGTTTAGTTCATGTTAATTGAATCACTTAGGTGTTTTCGAAAGTAAACCTGGTCTAGCCATGCCTGGGGTATACATATGATTACATCTTGCAAGCAGTGAAGAAGCCTGAACTAGCCTGAACGCTAGCAGTCAGATTGTTTGTGGCCTGTATATTAAGTTTAAACCTGATTGCCAGTGGGACAAGCACCATTCTTTCATGTATGATGCATCTAACTTTCTATCTAATAGCAACAACATACTGTATCTACAGTATGCCTAATGGAAAGCAAAGTAATCACATCTTGATTGATTGACTGATTGATGATCCACCAAATATTTTATTTATAGTAAATGTGGAAATGAATTGCTTGAATTTCTGTCTTCGTTTTGTGGAAATGTAAGTAATACTCTCAAAGAGTATGGTAAACCCTGGTAAACTCATGTCATCTGCTTAATGCAGGTTTGATCGTATGTTGTTCAGAACTCAGTAGAATTAAGATGAGTGTAAGTGACATTAGATCCTTCCAACTTCAAATCAAATCGTATTTGTCACATGCATCGAATACAACAGATGTAGACTTGAAATGCTTACTTACAAGCCCTTAACCAACAATGCAGTTGACTTGGCTCAAGGTTCATAATGCTGAAGATGACATGATAGAAAGGATATTCAAGCCCTGAGGAGAAAATTGCATATAACTAAACAGTAATGGTGAAAAGTATATCTCTGTAACCTATGTGTAAATAAAGCTATGAATATATCAGCATGCTAGATTGCAATTTCACAATTGTTCAAGTAGATCTCAAATATAGTCTCTATGCATTATTGACATCAATACCTATTTTTAGCTTCTAAATGAGAGAATTGTTTTCATAAGTAAACAATGCTCAGTGGCCACGCCCAAGTGAAAAGACATTGGTTGAGAACTATGAAACACGCCCTTCTTTCGCCCAAAACAAAAGCCTGCTGACGGAAGTCAACCTTAGTTCCCAACAACGTGAGGACTGGTGTCCATACATTTTAAAGTGCTGTACGTGACCTAGGAAAAGACAGACAATCTCCTGAGAACGACAGGGTACTTCAACATATCTGCTCTACAACATTACAACCAGAAAGATTCTTCAATGGACAATGGCAATCTCTGTTGGGCAAATCAGTCGTCCATCTTCGAATCTTATGTATTCTAATAACCGCCCATATCGGTTTCGTCCATTAGGGACTTTTTATTTTACGACATGATTAGTATATGTATATGTAATTCTGTGTGATTATTTAGGTATTTAATAAATAAATAAATATGCCAAATGTTGTATTACTGATTCAACTTGTTCGCCAGGGTTCATGAAGATAACCCAGAATTTTACGACATTCATACGACGTGGCGTTGGTGGCTGGAGCGAGACATGATGTCCAAGATGTGCTCAATTGGATTCAGGTCTGGGGAACGGGCGGGCCAGTCCATAGCATCAATGCCTGCCTCTTGCAGGAACTGCTGACACACTCCAGCCACATGAGGTCTAGCATTGTCTTGCATTAGGAGGAACCCAGGGCCAACCGCACCAGCATATGGTCTCACAAGGGGTCTGAGGATCTCATCTCGGTACCTAATGGCAGTCAGGCTACCTCTGGCGAACACATGGAGGGCTGTGCGGCCCCCCAAAGAAATGCCACCCAACACCATGACTGACCCACCGCCAAACCGGTCATGCTGGAGGATGTTGCAGGCAGCAGAACATTCTCCACGGCGTCTCCAGACTCTGTCACGTCTGTCACATGTGCTCAATGTGAACCTGCTTTCATCTGTGAAGAGCACAGGGCGCCAGTAGCGAATTTGCCAATCTTGGTGTTCTCTGGCAAATGCCAAATGTCCTGCACGTGTTGGGCTGTAAGCACAACCCCCACCTGTGGACGTCGGGCCCTCATACCACCCTCATGGAGTCTGTTTCTGACTGTTTAAGCAGACACATGCACATTTGTGGCCTGCTGGAGGTCATTTTGCAGGGCTCTGGCAGTGCTCCTCCTGCTCCTCCTTGCACAAAGGCGGAGGTAGCGGTCCTGCTGCTGTGTTGTTGCCCTCCTACGGCCTCCTCCACATCTCCTGATGTACTGGCCTGTCTCCTGGTAGCGCCTCCATGCTCTGGACACTATGCTGACAGACACAGCAAACCTTCTTGCCACAGCTCGCATTGATGTGCCATCCTGGATGAGCTGCACTACCTGAGCCACTTGTATGGGTTGTAGACTCCGTCTCATGCTACCACTAGAGTGAAAGCACCGCCATTATTCAAAAGTGACCAAAACATCAGCCAGGAAGCATAGGAACTGAGAAGTGGTCTGTGGTCACCACCTGCAGAACCACACCTTTATTGGGGGTGTCTTGCTAATTGCCTATAATTTCCACCTGTTGTCTATTCCATTTGCTCAACAGCATGTGAATTTTATTGTCAATCAGTGTTGCTTCCTAAGTGGACAGTTACATTGTGTTGTTTAAGTGTTCCCTTTATTTTTTTTATTCCATTCAAAATGTATAACTTCAATAATTTGGTCACTTGGGTACATTTGGGCTACTTGTGTTGGACACCTGGGTGACTTCATGATAAATGTCATGTAGCACACTCATTTTGGAAGTTATCATTCTGAAACTTTGCACAGGTACTGTTGCCCTCATGTTTTTCACTGAAATTGTCCCCATCATCCTATCTGTTTGTTTTATCTTGTTCATTTTAAAGATGATGGTATAACAATAAAAAATAAAAAAACGTATGTTTTTTTCATTGTATTATCTAAACCAGATCTATTGTGTTATATTCTCCTACATTCAATTCACATTAACACAATGTTCAGTGTTTTTCTTTTCAAATGGTACCAAGAATATGCATATCCTTGGTTCTGTGCCTGAGCTACAGGCAGTTAGATTTGGGTATGTCTTCATTCGGAAATTGAAAAAAGTAGGGGGTAGCTCTAAGAGGTCGAACGTTAGGTAATCGATTTGCTAAAATAGTCTGTCATATAATTGAACCAGTTAGAGACACAACACATCTTTGAATGCAAGTAAGCAGCAGACTTTATTTACCAAATGTGGTGTGAATACAACGATGCAAAAGTACTTTAAAAAAACAACAGGAATCAGTGACCCACTATACTGCTGTGTCTGACCAGCATGGCATCCACACCGTCTATGGGACTTTTACATATGGAGTAATCACTGTAGCTATATGCCACAGAGAGAGACTTACCAGACAACGCAAGCCTTGGTTTTCCGCTGCATTAGAGGCTCTTGTAAGACACAGGGCAAAAGTCATCGAAGTACAACTCCGGGATGAGTGTTAACCCCACAGACAAAGAACAGGGAAATTGGTTACACCCAATACACTACTTCTCGATCTAATGACAAATATCACTTGGCAAGTTCTCATGTGTCCATATTTCATTATCATTCCTTTCCTATAGTCCTTCTTTCCTGTCACGGCACAAAGTATTCAAATTCAGTAGCAATGATGAAACAGAAGCACAAAGAGTCACATTCGTGAAATAATAGTTTCTCTGCCTTAAAGTTTAATCAATTTGCCACTGAGCCCCCACACAAGGCCAGCTCTGTCAGACTACTCAATGACTCTTTATAGTGTGAGTGTGAGTGTTTGTGTGCGTGCTTGCATCTAAAGCTGAAGAGCTACAATTTTTCTGAACAATTCCATAAACCCTCTGTGGCTGCCAGTACTGGTGATTTAGAAAAAGAGAGAAGACTTGACACTAAAATGTGTCATTTGTACCACATCCATTTCTATAATTCCTTTTCCCAATTAATTATTTGCTTTAACACAACGTCACTACACTGTCATCTCAATGACATCTACAGTACAATATGGTTACACAAACAAGGGGGAACTGATCTTTTTCGTGAATCCAAAGAGGTGAGGTTCTTAGTGGTTTTTCACTGATGTCCGACTCACAGTAATGAAGAGTAATGGTGAGATCAAAGACTTCATTCATTGTCTCAACATTGTGCAAGATCAAATGTTGGCTTGTAAGCATACAATGTGAAAGTGAAAGCAAGTAGTGAAAGTTATCAGTGTTCTGGATCTTATGATCTTACGGCAGGGTAGCCTAGTGGTTAGAGCGTTGGACTAGTAACCGGAAGTTTGCAAGTTCAAATCCCTGAGCTGACAAGGTACAAATATCTTGTTCTACCCCTGAACCATCATTGAAAATAAGAATTTGTTCTTAACTGACTTGCCTAGTTTAATACAAGTTTACACATTTGATATAGGAAATAGCAAAAGGCTATGCGTCATGATTGACATCCCTCGACTTAAAAAAGTGTGTTTTTAGTTCAACTTTAACTTCTTCCAAAGCTATCTGTAACAGGTGGTTAGTTAAATCTATGGTTGAGTTTAGGTTCTGCTTTTTGTTTTTCATTGAAATCAGAAGTGTCAACATTGTGTGTCTTAATATTTTGACAGTATATACATTTATTTCAATATCTCTGACACATACACGTTTAAACAAAAATATTGACGTAGATCTGGCCAGGTGTCATTACAAGAACCAGTATATAAGCAATGGGTATGTTTCTGTCCGGCTTGGATGTTAATCTACATGCACAGTGGCTCTCTATTATATACTTTGGAGATGGCTTAATGGGAAGTCATCACGCCTGACAGGAAAATATCACTATTATTTCCCTTTCAAAGCAGTCCCCCCAAACACAACACAAACAAACCAAGACATCGCCATATATTGGCCATCATCGGGAGAGGAGATTATGTTCCTTTTGGCGAGTTCTATTCAGATGATGTGTACCAGAACACATAAGGGCCTTTATTCACCATCTATCACAGCATTAGAAACACTTTGTTGTGTGTTTAAGATTCTGGGCTGCGGCTAGCTTCACTATTCATTTCAAACCTCGTGATTGACAATTTGGGACTACACATGTAAACAAATTAATTCTAATCTTCGGCTACACATGATCAAATATTTCACATCATTGGTGCTCAACCCTTCAATAAAGATCACCGATTATGAAGTCGTTGCATTGGGAATTTAATCAGGCTTGAAACCTCACCCTGTCGTCAAAGGATTGAAGAATTGTTAATGAGACAGGTCCCACGGAGGTTATTTACAGTAATGTCATGTAAACGACATCCTTCTGTGTGGAAGGCAAATTATCCACTGTGTGAACAGTAGATCTAGCAGTGGCACATTCTGAAATAAATAGTGTTGGGGTATTTAATCATTAGCCGGGAGGAAAAGGAGAATGGAAAGCTATCCGATGTTCCATAATAGCATCACAATCACCATCCACAAGATAGGAGTGCAACAGGCCAAAGGTGAGTCCCCCCTCCTATGTTATCAGTACGGTGCACATAATCTCTACCAGGCTGCCAGCAGAACATAACAGTACCTGGATTTAATGAATGTGGTATTGGCCCAATATCTGTCCATCACTTGCCCACTATGAGCTGAACACCATAGTACCCTCCAAGCTCACCACTAAGCTCAGGACGCTGGGACTGAACACCTCTCTCCAACTGGATCCTGGACTTCCTAACGTTTATCGTGCTTATCTTTAATTTTTTAACAAATATGACAGCCAAGCACTTCTGGACATCAGATTGACAGTTCCTGACCTCAATTTTGACTTCAAATACGACTTCAACTCCGCGTAGACATGGGAGATGAGGTGGAGTCCTGGGGAAATTGAGGTGAAGAGAAAACTGAACAATGCTCTGTTCTATAGGTCTATGTCTCAGTAACTTGAGAATAAGATCGAAGAGCTTCGTTCGAGAGTCTCCAATCAGAGAGACTTGAAAATCTGCAATATTATATGTTTTACTGAAACGTGGCTGGATGATGACATTACGCATGTACAATGCCTTGCAAAAAGTATTCATCCCCCCTGTTCTGCGTTCTCCCTATTTTGTTGCCTGTAATTAAAATGGATTTTTATTTTTATTTAATGTAATGTACATAGACAAAATAGTTTAAATTGGTGAAGTGAAATGGAAAAAATTCCTTGTTTAAAAATGTTTTAAAAAATAACAAAACAAACTGAAAAGTGGATAGTGTGCCTATGTATTCACCCCTTTGCTATGAATCCCCTAAATAAGATCTGGTGCAACCAATTACCTTCAGAAGTCACATAATTAGTTAGATTGCACACAGGTGGACTTTATTTAAGTGTCACATGATCTGTCACATGATATCAGTATATATACACAAGAGGGCCACCATTGTTCCTGTTCCCAAGAAAGCTAAGGTAACTGAGCTAAACGACTACCGCTCGTGCTTTGAGAGACTAGTCAAGGACCATATCACCTCCACCCTACCTGACACCCTAGACCCACTCCAATTTGCTTACCGCCCAAATAGGTCCACAGACAATGCAATCTCAACCACACTGGACACTGCCCTAACCCATCTGGACAAGAGGAATACCTATGTGAGAATGCTGTTCATTGAATACAGCTCGGCATTCAACACCATAGTACCCTCCAAGCTCGTCATCAAGCTCGAGACCCTGGGTCTCGACCCCGCCCTGTGCAACTGGGTACTGGACTTCCTGACGGGCCGCCCCCAGGTGGTGAGGGTAGGCAACAACATCTCCTCCCCGCTGATCCTCAACACTGGGGCCCCACAAGGGTGCGTTCTGAGCCCTCTCCTGTACTCCCTGTTCACCCACGACTGCGTGGCCACGCACGCCTCCAACTCAATCATCAAGTTTGCGTACGACACAACAGTGGTAGGCTTGATTACCAACAACGACGAGACGGCCTACAGGGAGGAGGTGAGGGCCCTCGGAGTGTGGTGTCAGGAAAATAACCTCACACTCAACGTCAACAAAACTAAGTAGATGATTGTGGACTTCAGGAAACAGCAGAGGGAACACCCCCCTATCCACATCGATGGAACAGTAGTGGAGAGGGTAGCAAGTTTTAAGTTCCTCGGCATACACATCACAGACAAACTGAATTGGTCCACTCACACAGACAGCATTGTGAAGAAGGCGCAGCAGTGCCTCTTCAACCTCAGGAGGCTGAAGAAATTTGCCATGTCACCAAAAGCACTCACAAACTTCTACAGATGCACAATCGAGAGCATCCTGGCGGGCTGTATCACCGCCTGGTACGGCAACTGCTCCGCCCTCAACCGTAAGGCTCTCCAGAGGGTAGTGAGGTCTGCACAACGCATCACCGGGGGCAAACTACCTGCCCTCCAGGACACCTACACCACCCGATGTCACAGGAAGGCCATAAAAATCATCAAGGACATCAACCACCCGAGCAACTGCCTGTTCACCCCGCTATCATCCAGAAGGCGAGGTCAGTACAGGTGCATCAAAGCTGGGACCGAGAGACTGAAAAACAGCTTCTATCTCAAGGCCATCAGACTGTTAAACAGCCACCACTAACACTGAGTGGCTGCTGCCAACACACTGACACTGACTCAACTCCAGCCACTTTAATAATGGGAATTGATGGGAAATGATGTAAATATATCACTAGCCACTTTAAACAATGCTACCTTATATAATGTTACTTACCCTACATTATTCATCTCATATGCATACGTATATACTGTACTCTATATCATCGACTGTATCCTTCTGTAATACATGTATCACTAGCCACTTTAACTATGCCACTTTGTTTACATACTCATCTCATATGTATATACTGTACTCGATACCATCTACTGTATCTTGCCTATGCTGCTCTGTACCATCACTCATTCATATATCCTTATGTACATATTCTTTATCCCCTTACACTGTGTACAAGACAGTCGTTTTGGAATTGTTAGTTAGATTACTTGTTATTACTGCATTGTCGGAACTAGAAGCACAAGCATTTCGCTACACTCGCATTAACATCTGCTAACCATGTGTATGTGACAAATAAAATCTTATTTGATTTGATTTGATTTGAAAGGCCCCAGAGTCTGCAACACCACTAAGCAAGGGGCACCACCAAGCAAGCGGCACCATGAAGACCAAGGAGCTCTCCAAACAAGTCAGTGACAAAGTGGTGGAGAAGTACAGAACAGGGTTGGGTTATAAAAAAATATTAGAAACTTTGAACATTCCACAGAGCACCGTTAAATCCATTATTAAAAAGGGGAAACAATATGGCACCACAACAAACCTGCCAAGAGAGGTCCACCCACCAAAACTCACAGACCAGGCAAGGCGGGCATTAATCAGAGAGTCAACAAAGAGACCCTGAAGGAGTGTCAAAGCTTCACACCAGAGATTTGAGTATCTGTCCATAGGACCACTTTAAGCTGTACACTCCACAGAGCTGGGCTTTACGGAAGAGTAGCCAAAAAAACATTGCTTTAAGAAAAAAATAAGCAAACACATTTGGTGTTTGCCAAAAGGCATGTGGGAGACTCCCCAAACATATGGAAGAAGGTACTCTGGTCAGATGAGACTAAAATTAATATTTTTGGTCATCAAGGAAAATGCTATATCTGGCGCAAACCCAACACCTCTCATCACCCCGAGAACACCATCATGCTGTGGGGATGTTTCTCATCTGCAGGTCCTGGGAAACTGGTCAGAATTGAAGGAATGATGGATGGTGATAAATACAGGGAAATCCTTGACGGGAAACCTGTTTCAGTCTTCCAGAGATTGGAGACTTGAATGGAGGTTCCAGCTGGACAATGACCCTAAGCATTGTGCTAAAACAACACTCGAATGGTTAAAGGGGAAACATTTAAATGTCTTGGAATGGCCTAGTCAAAGCCCAGACCCCAATCCAATTGAGAATCTGTGGTATGATTTAAAGATTGCTGTACACCAGCGTAACCCATCCAACGTGAAGGAGCTGAAGCAGTTTTGCCTTGAAGAATGGGCAAAAAGCCCAGTGGGAAGATGTGCCAAGCCTATAGAGACATATCTCAATAGACTTTCAGCTGTAATTGCTGCAATGATACAAACCCCCCAAAAATCCATTTTAATTCCAGGTTGTAAAGGCAACAAAATAGGAAAAATGCCAAGGGGGTGAATACTTTCGCCACTGTATCTTAATTACCTCGTACCCCTGCACATCGACTCGGAACTGGTACCCCGTGTATATAGAAAAGTTATCGCTACTCATTTTATATTTATTTACGTTGTTATCTTATTTATTTCTGGTGTTTTCTTTTTTCTCACATTGTTGGAAAGGGCCTGTAAGTAAGCATTTTACTGTTAGTCCACACCTGTTGTTTACGAAGCATGTCACGAACAACATTTTCTTTGATTGATTTGATTTCTGAGTTATCTGACTGGGGGAAGAGGCCCTCATCCCTGTACATGAGTCAAGAGTCGTCCCATATGATTTTAATAATTTTTTGACTGCACCCCTTTTGATTCATATGAAATCTTCCATGTATGTTTGCCCATGGTAGAAGTGATCAAAACATTCAGGAAATAGAGATCCCCATGAAGAGCACACTTCTCCAGTGTGGCAGTGGCCATCGAAGGTCGGTTACAATGCCGAAATGTAGTCAGTTAAAGACCCTGGTGAAGACAACGAGCACACAGATGAGCTTCCCTGAGACGGTTTCTGACAGTTTGAGCAGAAATTATTTGGTTGTGCAAATCCACAGTTTCATCAGTAGTCCAGGTAGCTTGTCTCAAACGGATGTGAAGGTCCTGGGCTGGCGTTGTTACACATGGTCTGCGGTTGTGAGGCCAGTTGGACATACTGTAATATTCTCTAAAACGACATTGGAGGCAGCTTATGGTAGAGAAATTAACATTACATTCTCTGGCAACAGCTCTAGTGGACATTCCTGCAGTCAGCATGCCTATTGCACACTCCCTCAATACTTGAAACATCTGGGCTATTGAGTTGTGTAATGGTCATTCTTTTTTTTCTTTTTTACCCCCTTTTTCTCCCCAATTTCATGGTATCCAATTGTTAGTAATTATTATCTTGTCTCATTGCTACAACTCCCGTACGGGCTCGGGAGAGATGAAGGTCGAAAGTCGAAACACAACCCAACCAAGCCGCACTGCTTCTTAACACAGCGCACATCCATCCCAGAAGCCAGCCACACCAATGTGTCAGAGGACACACTGTGCACCTAGCGACCTTGGTTAGCGTGCACTGCGCCCGGTCCGCCACAGGAGTTGCCGGTGCGTGATGAGACAAGGATATCCCTACCTAGGCCAATTATGCATCGCCCCACGGACCTCCCGGTCGCTTCCGGCTGCGACAGAGCCTGGCGCTGTGATGCAGTGCCCTAGACCACTGCGCCACCATTAAACTAGGCAAGTAAGTTAAGAACATATTCTTATTTTACAATGACGGCCTACCCCGGCTAAACCCTCCCCTGACCCAGATGACGCTGGGCCAATTGTGTGCCACCCTATGGGCTCACTATGCTCACTAACAGGAATGTAAACTAATTTGTGAAAACTTCTTTAGAAAAATAAGCTTTTGTGGGTATGGAACATTTCTGTGATCTTTTATTTCAGCTCATGAAACATGGGACCAATGCTTTACATGTTGCGTTTATATTTTTGTTCAGTGAATTTCCATTTGTTTCTATTCCTAAGATTGTACAAGCTAATGCATGGGATATAAGACAATGAAAACATGAATTCACTTGTGTGCAGTGGTGAAGAAATTACCCAATTGTCATACTTGAGTAAAAGTACAGATACCTTAATTGAAAGTTACTCAAGTAAAAATGAAAGTCACCCAGTAAAATACTACTTGAGTAAAAGTCTAAAAGTATTCTTCTTAATATACTTAAGTATAATTAAGAATCGAAAGTAAATGGAATTGGTCAAATATACTTATGTAGCAAAAGTAAAAATATTTTCAAATTCCTTATATAAAGCAAAGCAGATGGCACCATTTTCTTGTTTTTAAAATGTACAGATAGCCAGGGGTACACTCCAACATCATTTACAAACGATGCATTTGTGTTTAGTGAGTCTTCCAGATCGGAGGCAGTAGAGAAGACCATGTGTTCTCTTGATAAGTGCGTGAATTGGACCATTTTCCTGTCCTGCTAAGCACGCCATGTAACAAGTACTTTTGGATGTCTGGAAAAATGTATGGAGTAAAAAGTACAGTATTTTCTTATGTAAAGTAGTGAAGTAAAAGTAAACGTTGTCAAAAATATAAATAGTAAAGTACAGATACCCCAAAAAACTACTTAAGTAGTACTTTAAAGTATTTTTACTTAAGTACTTTACACCACTGCTTGGGTACCTAGAGCTAGCTCCCTGTATAGCAGCATAGTGGATGGAATGCAAAATGGCTGTAAGTTAATAGACCTGAGCTTGATTCGTGCCAGGGCTCTCCTGCACTTCTCTCCAGTTGAATGATAGGTACTCTGCCACCAGTCAATAAACACACTAATCATCAAGCTTTGATCATATAAATCAGCTGTGCAGTGTTAGAGCAAAAACCAAAACATGTACCCCTTGAGGTCCCGAGGACCAAGTTAAGGAACCGCTGCATTATCAGATGATAGATCCAGAGCATTGACGGCTATCAGTAGTAGTGGGTACAGCACTTCCCTCAATACAGCCTTCATCAAGCAAGCCTTGTTGCTGTTCAAACAGATCATTTTGCCATTAGATTTCAATTTGCAGTGCAGTGAGTCCAAAACTGTCTTCTTATTTGAACACTTTTTGGATAATCTCAAACTGAGCAACTTGCTCTTCAAAAATATTGACAAGTTTTTACAAACAGTTGATAATGTGCATGACACACCCCTTCACGTTTTAAATGTTTTGTTACGTTTAAGCCTCATTCTAAAATGTACAAAAAAAATAATAATCTCATCAATCTACACACAATACCCCATAATGACAAAGCAAAAACAGTTTTAGATTTTTTTTCAAATGTATTACAAATAAAAACAAATACCTTATTTACATAAGTATTCAGACCTTTTGCTATGAGACGCGAAATTGAGCTCAGGTGCATCCGGTTTCCATTGATCATCCTTGAGATGTTTCTGCAACATCTCAGACCAAAGAGTCTGAACAGTTATGTAAATAAGGTATCTGTTTTTTATTTGTAATAATTTGCAAACATTTCTAAAAACCTGTTTTTGCTTCATGATTATGGGGTATTATCTGTAGATTGACGAGGAAAATGTTCTACTTCATCCATTTTAGAATAAGGCTGTATCATAACAAAATGTGGAAAAAGTCAATGGGTCTGAATACTTTCCGAATGCACTGTGTATATACATAAACACAGCAAAAAAAGAAACGTCCTCTCACTGTCAGCTGCGTTTATTTTCAGCAAACTTAACATGTGTAAATATTTGTATGAACATAAGATTCAACAACTGAGACAAACTGAACAACTTCCACAGACATGTGACTAACACATTTAATAATTTGTCCCTGAACAAAGGGGGGGGGGGGGGGGGGGTGTCAAAATCAAAAGTAACAGTCAGTATCTGGTGTGGCCACCAACTGCATTAAGTATGGACTCCACCAGGTTTGCCAGTTCTTGCTGTGAAATGTTACCCCAGTCTTCCACCAAGGCACCTGCAAGTTCCCGGACATTTCTGGGGGAAATGCCCCTAGCCCTCATCCTCCGATCCAACAGGTTCCAGATGTGCTCAATGGAATTGAGATCCGGGCTCTTCCCTGGCCATGGCAGAACACTGACATTCCTCTCTTGCAGGAAAAAACACACAGAACGAGCAGTATGGCTGGTGGCATTGTCATGCTGGAGGGTCATGTCAGAATGAGCCTGCAGGAAGGGTACCACGAGGGAGGAGGATATCTTCCCTGTAACGCACAGCGTTGAGATTGCCTGCAATGACAAGCTCAGTCCGATGATGCTGTGACACACCCCCAATCCATGGACCCTCCACCTCCAAATCGATCCCACTCCAGAGTACAGGCCTCGGTGTAACGCTCATTCCTTCGACGATAAACGCAAATCTGACCATCACCCCTGGTGAGACAAAACCGCGACTCGACAGTGAAGAGCACTTTTTGCCAGTCCTGTCTGGTCCAGCTACGGTGGGTTTGTGCCCATAGGCAACGTTGTTGCCGGTGATGTCTGGTGAGGACCTGCCTTACAACAGGCCTACAAACCCTCAGTCTAGTCTCTCTCAGCCTATTGCCCTTTTGTGGTCAGTCAGCACTGATGGAGGGATTGTGCGTTCCTGGTGTAACTCTGGAAGTTGTTGTTGCCATCCTGTACCTGTCCCACAGGTGTGATGTTCGGATGTACCGATCCTTTGCAGGTGTTGTTACACGTGGTCTGCCACTGAGTATGATCAGCTGTCCATTCTGTCTCCCTGTAGCGCTGACTTAGGCGTCTCACAGTACGGACATTGCAATTTATAGCCCTGACCACATCTGCAGTCCTCATGCCTCCTTGCAGCACGTTCACGTTTAAACAAATCAAAATATATTCTTCATTTTAGATTCTTCAATGTAGCCACCCTTTGCCTTGATGATCATGGCATTTTCTTAACCAGCTTCACATGGAATGCCACCCCCCCACATTTAGCCACATGCCACCCATCGTAAGTGTACTTGATGTCAGGCCTCTCCTCCCTCAGGTACTTCTGGATCGAAGGGTGTCGATCTGTGACAATGGAGTCAATGCTGACAGCTGCCTCCTCTAGGGCAGCGATGATCCTCAGCAGTCCCTCCTTTTCCATTCTCAAACTATTGCCAACCTTGTTGCTCTGTGGAAGATTAACATTGGCAATTTTTCCCTCAATCTTTGTAAGGCTGGGTAAGGAGGCTCCCAAATCAGGATTCAAGTTTGCCATTACCAACATGACACAGCATAATCTATATAAACAGAGAAAGGTACTCCATGGATGAAAAGCTCACCTGTACAAGATGTATGTCAAGCACTCTGTTCATGTTGAAGTTGACCATGTTGTAGGACCCTGTTCGATGTCAGAGTTTGAGATCAATGTCAGTCCAAAACAAGATAATTGTGGACATTTGTATATGTGTGCGTATGGTCAAATATGCTTTGGACATGCAGGCATGTGTGCCTTTCTCCACATGGAATTCAAAAGTGGACGCTCAGATACATTTTACAAACCAAATTTTGCAGAGTGGCCAGATGAGTCTGCTCTCATATCCCCTCCAAGATCCACATTGTCCCTGAAAGACTGTTGGAGGACAACTCTCTGCTCTGACTTCCACTGCCAGTATATGGTTGGAAGCAGTACCATTTTTTATGGCTGTAAAAAGTCGATTGATAAATGGCCTGTACTTTTAGTGCCTTCAGGAGCTGAAGCAGAAATTAAGCACTTAGAAGATTTTACACTACAACATATTTTGCTTTACTTTGTTTGTGCTTTGTCTAGCGAAAGAAAAAGCTGGAGTCAGTTGGAAGTTGCCTGCAGGATTGTCAGACACGTACGGCTGACTCTTCCACGTCTTAATATGGTCGTAGTGAGGGCATATCTCGACAATGGAGATCAAGGTGCCTTTGAACCGCTTTGTGATGTTGCATATTCTGGTGCAAAGGGGACAAGAGTGGAAAATCTGTCTTCGTATACAATGTATTTCCTTGCCCTGTGAACAGGTGTGTTAGGTATTCTTTAATAGTTATAAAAGTTTTTTCATGGTCTACATTAGTTGACATGTAGTATGTTGGTACAGCAATACAGTTCACTAATCAAAAATGGTCAGTACAACAACATTTCAACACAATTATCATTACAAGCTCACTAGTGTCATTTTACAGGTCACCATTGCAGATGGTGTCTGTGTCATCATCATGGTGAAACTGGAGTCGTCGCTGGAGTAGTCAACTCTTGGCTTTTTACTGGAATGAAAAGGAGGAGATGTTTCAGATATGCATACCAGTGTTGCTCTATTGCAAAACACACTGGCGTTTTGGCTGGAACAGGCTGGCTGTAAATTATGCAGAAAGACAGATGTTTTATTGTCTCAGTGAAACTCCATCCACGGCTTGCAATCCACATGCAACTCGTTGGGATGATAAACAGGCGAAATTACAGGTTTGATAATCTGGTGAACTGCAGGCTACAGAAGTGATACAGTTAATGATCTCATTCCCATTGGCAATCCCAGTCAAACTGTCTGCCATAAAAGACCTTCTATACCCGAGTGCAGCCTGTCCCTCTCATACCCTCCTAAGTCAGCCGCAGCTCCACTGAACCCTACCTCAGATAGATATTTGTGTTGAGATTGAAAAACATTGTCTAGGCAACAATTGAGCTGTGAATTTAAACCGTATTCCTGTATTTGAGGTGATCTGAATGTCAAGTATGTCGTAACCGACTGGACACACACTAGTTGAATCAACAATGTATCCACTTCCTTTCAATGAAATTACGTTGAACCAATGTGGAATATACAGTGCATTCGGAAAGTATTCAGACTCCTTGACTTTTTCCACATTTTGTTACATTACAGCCTCTTTCTAAAATGGATTAAATTATAATGTTCCCTCAATCTACTCACAATACCCCATCACGACAAAGAGAACAGGTGTAGACATTTTTGCAAATTTATAAAAATATAAAACAGAAATAACTTATGTACATAAGTATTCAGACCCCATCCTGTTTCCATTGATCATCTTGAAGATGTTTCTGCAACTTGATTGGAGTCCACCTGTGGTAAATTCATTTGATTGGACATTATTTGGAAAGGCACATATCTGTCTATATAACGTCCCACAGTTGACAGTGCATGTCAGAGCAGAGCAAAAACCAAGCTATGAGTTTGAAGGAATTGTCCGTAGAGCTCAGAGACAGGATTGTGTCGAAGCACAGATCTGGGGTAGGGTATCAAAACCTTTCTGCAGCATTGAAGTGCCACAAAAACACAGTGTCCTCCATCAATCTTAAATGGAAGATGTTTGGAACCACCAAGACTCGTTCTAGTGCTGGCCACCTGGCCAAACTGAGCAATCGGCAGAGAAGGGCCTCGGTCAGGGAAGTGACCAAAAACCTGATGGTCACTCTGACAGAGCTCCGGAGTTCCTCTATGGAGATGGGAGAACCATCCAGAAGAACAACCATCTCTGCAGCAATCCACCAATCAAGCCTTTATGGTAGAGTGGCCAGACGGAAGCCCCACCTCAGTAAAACGCACACGCTTACGCAAATGCAGTAAACCAAGGTAAGTTGCTAGCTAGCATTAAACTTATCTTATAAAAAACAATCAATCATAAATCACTAGTTACACATGGTTGATGATATTACTAGATATTATCTAGCGTGTCCTGCGTTGCATATAATCTGACTGAATATACAAGCATACAAGTATCTAAGTATCTGACTGAGCGGTGGTAGGCAGAAGCAGGCGCGTAAACATTCATTCAACAGCCCTTTCTTGCGTTTTTGCCAGCAGCTCTTCGTTGTGCATCAAGCATTGCGCTGTTTACAGTGCCTTGCGAAAGTATTCGGCCCCCTTGAACTTTGCGACCTTTTGCCACATTTCAGGCTTCAAACATAAAGATATAAAACTGTATTTTTTTGTGAAGAATCAACAACAAGTGGGACACAATCATGAAGTGGAACGACATTTATTGGATATTTCAAACTTTTTTAACAAATCAAAAACTGAAAAATTGGGCGTGCAAAATTATTCAGCCCCCTTAAGTTAATACTTTGTAGCGCCACCTTTTGCTGCGATTACAGCTGTAAGTCGCTTGGGGTATGTCTCTATCAGTTTTGCACAACGAGAGACTGAAATTTTTTCCCATTCCTCCTTGCAAAACAGCTCGAGCTCAGTGAGCTCGAGCTCAGTGAAGAGCAGGCCCAAACCATGATGCTGCCACCACCATGTTTGACAGTGGGGATGGTGTCTTCAGGGTGATGAGATGTGTTGCTTTTACGCCAAACATAACGTTTTGCATTGTTGCCAAAAAGTTCAATTTTGGTTTCATCTGACCAGAGCACCTTCTTCCACATGTTTGGTGTGTCTCCCAGGTGGCTTGTGGCAAACTTTAAACAACACTTTTTATGGATATCTTTAAGAAATGGCTTTCTTCTTGCCACTCTTCCATAAAGGCCAGATTTGTGCAATATACGACTGATTGTTGTCCTATGGACAGAGTCTCCCACCTCAGCTGTAGATCTCTGCAGTTCATCCAGAGTGATCATGGGCCTCTTGGCTGCATCTCTGATCAGTCTTCTCCTTGTATGAGCTGAAAGTTTAGAGGGACGGCCAGGTCTTGCTAGATTTGCAGTGGTCTGATACTCCTTCCATTTCAATATTATCGCTTGCACAGTGCTCCTTGGGATGTTTAAAGCTTGGGAAATCTTTTTGTATCCAAATCCGGCTTTAAACTTCTTCACAACAGTATCTCGGACCTGCCTGGTGTGTTCCTTGTTCTTCATGATGCTCTCTGCGCTTTTGACGGACCTCTGAGACTATCACAGTGCAGGTGCATTTATACGGAGACTTGATTACACACAGGTGGATTGTATTTATCATCATTAGTCATTTAGGTCAACATTGGATCATTCAGAGATCCTCACTGAACTTCTGGAGAGAGTTTGCTGCACTGAAAGTAAAGGGGATGAATAATTTTGCACGGCCAATTTTTCAGTTTTTGATATGTTAAAAAAGTTTGAAATATCCAATAAATGTTGTTCCACTTCATGATTGTGTCCCACTTGTTGTTGATTCTTCACAAAAAAAATACAGTTTTATATCTTTATGTTTGAAGCCTGAAATGTGGCAAAAGGTTGCAAAGTTCAAGGGGGCCGAATACTTTCGCAAGGCACTGTATGACTTCAAATCTATCAACTCCCAAGATGAGGCTGGTGTAACCGAAGTGAAATGGCTAGCTTGTTAGCGCGCGTTAATAGAGTTTCAAACGTCACTCGCTCTGAGACTTCTATTGTTTGATCCCCTTGCTCTGCATGGGTACCGCTGCTTCGATGGTGGCTGTTGTCGTTGTGTTGCTGGTCCAAGCCTAGGGAGGAGCGAGGTGAGGGACGGAAGCTATACTGTTACACTGGCAATACTAAAGTGCCTATAAGAACATCCAATAGTCAAAGGTTAATGATATACAAATGATAGAGGGAAATAGTCTTATAATTCCTATAACTACAACCTAAAACTTCTTACCTGGGAATATTGAAGACTCATGTTAAAAGGAACCACCAGCTTTCGTATGTTCTCATGTTCTGAGCAAGGAACTGAAACGTTGGCTTTCTTACAAAGCACATATTGCATTTTTACTTTCTTCTCCAACACTTTGTTTTTGCATTATTTAAACCAAATTTAACATGTTTCATTATTTATTTGAGGCTAAATTGATTTTGATATATTATATTAAGTTCACATAAGTGTTCATTCAGTATTGTTGTAATTGTCATTATTACAAATAAATAAATGTAAAAAAAAAAATTGGGACGACTAATCGTTAACGGCTTTTTTTTTGGTCCTCCAATAAATCGGTATCGGCGTTGAAAATCATAATCGGTTGACCTCTAGTCAGGATAGAGGGAAAGATGAACGGAGCAGAGTAGAGAGAGATCCTTGATGAAAACCTGCTCCAGAGCGCTCAGGACTCCAGACTGGTGCAAAGGTTCACCTTCCAACAGGACAACGACCCTAAGCACACAGCCAAGACAAAGCAAGAGTGGCTTCGGGACAAGTTTCTGAATGTCCTTGAGTGGCTCAGCCCGAGCCAGGACTTGAACCCAATCAAGAATCTCTGGAGAGACCTGAAAATAGCTGTGCAGCGACTGCCCATCCAACCAAACAGGGCTTGAGAGGATCTGCAGAGAAGAATGGGAGAAACTCCCCAAATACAGGTGTGTCAAGCTTGTAGCATAATACCTAATAAGACTCAAGGCTGTAATTGCTGCCAAAGGTGCTTCTGTCACGGTGAGTGAATGAGGACCCAAAAGCGAATTAACTTAACAGAGCTTCTTTAATAACCAAACATAGGTAGGTTCAGAGAGACCGGCAGATTCCGACAGGACAGGACAAGGTTACAGCAAACATGACGATAGTCTGGTTCAGGCATGAAACACAACAAACAAGAATCCGACAAAGACAGGAGCAGAAACAGAGAGAGATATAGGGACCTAATCAGAGGGAAAAAGGGAACAGGTGGGAAACGGGGTGAATGGGTAGTTAGGAGGAGACAAGGAACAGCTGGGGGAAAGCGGGGGAGAAAAGGTAACCTAATACGACCAGCAGAGGGAGACAGGGTGAAAGGAAAGGACAGAAAGACACAACATGACAATACATGACAGTACCCCCCCACTCACCGAGCGCCTCCTGGCGCACTCGAGGAGGAAACCTGGCGGCAACGGAGGAAATCCTCGATCAGCGCACGGTCCAGCACGTCCCGAGAGGGAACCCAACTCCTCTCCTCAGGACCGTACCCCTCCCAATCTACGAGGTACTGGTGACCACGGCCCCGAGGACGCATGTCCAAAATCCTGCGGACCCTGTAGATGGGTGCGCCCTCGACAAGGATGGGGGGGGGGGGGGAAGACGAGCGGGGGCGCGAAGAACGGGCTTGATACAGGAGACATGGAAGACCGGGTGGACGCGACGTAGGTATCGCGGAAGAAGAAGTCGAACTGCGACAGGATTAATGACCCGAGAAATACGGAATGGACCAATGAACCGCGGGGTCAACTTGCGAGAAGCCGTCTTAAGGGGAAGGTTCTGAGTGGAGAGCCAAACTCTCTGACCGCGACAATATCTAGGACTCTTAGTTCTACGCTTATTAGCAGCCCTCACAGTCTGCGTCCTATAACGGCAAAGTGCAGACCTGACCCTCTTCCAGGTGCGCTCGCAACGTTGGACAAAAGCCTGAGCGGAGGGGACGCTGGACTCGGCGAACTGAGATGAGAACAGCGGAGGCTGGTACCCGAGGCTACTCTGAAAAGGAGATAGCCCGGTCGCAGACGAAGGAAGCGAGTTGTGGGCGTATTCTGCCCAGGGGAGCTGTTCTGACCAAGACGCAGGGTTGCGATAAGAAAGACTGCGTAAGATGCGACCAATAGTCTGATTGGCCCGTTCTGCTTGACCGTTAGACTGGGGGTGAAAGCCGGAAGAGAGACTGACGGAAGCCCCAATCAAACGGCAAAACTCCCTCCAAAATTGAGACGTGAATTGCGGACCTCTGTCCGAAACGACGTCTGACGGAAGGCCATGAATTCTGAAAACATTCTCGATGATGATTTGTGCCGTCTCTTTAGCAGAAGGAAGCTTAGCAAGGGGAATGAAATGAGCCGCCTTAGAGAACCTATCGACAACCGTAAGAATAACAGTCTTCCCCGCTGACGAAGGCAGTCCGGTGACAAAATCTAAGGCGATGTGAGACCACGGTCGAGAGGGAATGGGAAGCGGCCTGAGACGGCCGGCAGGAGGAGAGTTACCGGACTTAGTCTGCGTGCAGACCGAACAAGCAGCCACGAAACGACGCGTGTCATGCTCCCGGGTGGGCCACCAAAAACGCTGGCGAATGGAAGCAAGCGTACCCCGAACGCCAGGGTGGCCGGCTAACTTGGCAGAGTGAGCCCACTGAAGAACGGCCAGACGAGTAGGAACGGGAACGAAAAGAAGGTTCCTAGGACAAGCGCGCGGCGACGGAGTGTGAGTGAGCGCTTGCTTTACCTGCCTCTCAATTCCCCAGACAGTCAACCCGACAACACGCCCCTCAGGGAGAATCCCCTCGGGGTCAGTGGAGGCTACTGAAGAACTGAAGAGACGAGATAAAGCATCAGGCTTGGTGTTCTTAGAGCCCGGACGATAAGAAATCACGAACTCGAAACGAGCGAAAAACAGCGCCCAACGCGCCTGACGCGCATTAAGTCGTTTGGCAGAACGGATGTACTCAAGGTTCCTATGGTCAGTCCAAACGACAAAAGGAACGGTCGCGCCCTCCAACCACTGTCGCCATTCGCCTAGGGCTAACCGGATGGCGAGCAGTTCGCGGTTTCCCACATCATAGTTACGTTCCGACGGCGACAGGCGATGAGAAAAATACGCGCATGGGTGGACCTTGTCGTCAGAGAGGGAGCGCTGAGAAAGAATGGCTCCCACGCCCACCTCTGACGCGTCAACCTCGACAACGAACTGTCTAGAGACGTCAGGTGTAACAAGGATAGGAGCGGATGTAAAACGATTCTTGAGGAGATCAAAAGCTCCCTGGGCGGAAACGGACCACTTAAAGCACGTCTTGACAGAAGTAAGGGCTGTGAGAGGAGCTGCCACCTGACCGAAATTACGGATGAAACGACGATAGAAGTTCGCGAAGCCGAGAAAGCGCTGCAGCTCGATGCGTGACTTAGGGGCGGGCCAATCAATGACAGCTTGGACCTTAGCGGGATCCATCTTAATGCCTTCAGCGGAAATAACAGAACCGAGAAATGTGACGGAGGAGGCATGAAAAGTGCACTTCTCAGCCTTCACAAAAAGACAATTCTCTAAAAGGCGCTGGAGGACACGTCGAACGTGCTGAACATGAATCTGGAGTGACGGTGAAAAAAACAGGATATCGTCAAGGTAAACGAAAACAAAGATGTTCAGCATGTCTCTCAGGACATCATTGACTAATGCCTGAAAGACAGCTGGAGCGTTAGCGAGGCCGAAAGGAAGAACCCGGTATTCAAAGTGCCCTAACGGAGTGTTAAACGCCGTCTTCCACTCGTCCCCCTCCCTGATGCGCACGAGATGGTAAGCGTTACGAAGGTCCAACTTAGTGAAAAACCTGGCTCCCTGCAGGATCTCGAAGGCAGAAGACATAAGAGGAAGCGGATAACGATTCTTCACTGTTATGTCATTCAGCCCTCGATAATCTATGCAGGGGCGCAGAGACCCGTCCTTCTTCTTGACAAAAAAAAACCCCGCTCCGGCGGGAGAGGAGGAGGGGACTATGGTACCGGCGTCAAGAGCTACAGACAAATAATCCTCGAGAGCCTTACGTTCGGGAGCCGACAGAGAGTATAGTCTACCCCGGGGGGGAGTGGTTCCCGGAAGGAGATCAATACTACAATCATACGACCGGTGTGGAGGAAGAGAGGTGGCCCTGGACCGACTGAACACCGTGCGCAGATCGTGATATTCCTCCGGCACCCCTGTCAAATCACCAGGCTCCTCCTGTGAAGAAGAGACAGAGGAAACAGGAGGGATAGCAGACATTAAACATTTCACATGACAAGAGACGTTCCAGGAGAGGATAGAATTACTAGACCAATTAATGGAAGGATTATGACAAACTAGCCAGGGATGGCCCAAAACAACAGGTGTAAAAGGTGAACGAAAAATTAAAAAAGAAATGGTTTCGCTATGATTACCAGAAACAGTGAGGGTTAAAGGTAGCGTCTCACGCTGAATCCTGGGGAGAGGACTACCATCCAGGGCGAACAAGGCCGTGGACTCCCTTAACTGTCTGAGAGGAATGTCATGTTCCCGAGCCCAGGTCTCGTCCATAAAACAGCCCTCCGCCCCAGAGTCTATTAAGGCACTGCAGGAAGCTGACGAACCGGTCCAGCGTAGATGGACCGACAAGGTAGTGCAGGATCTTGAAGGAGAGACAGGAGTAGTAGCGCTCACCAGTAGCCCTCCGCTTACTGATGAGCTCTGGCTTTTACTGGACATGAAGTGACAAAATGACCAGCAGAACCGCAATAGAGACAGAGGCGGTTGGTGATTCTCCGTTCCCTCTCCTTAGTCGAGATGCGGATACCTCCCAGCTGCATAGGCTCAGCTCCCGAGCCGGCAGAGGAAGATGGTAGTGATGCGGAGAGGGGGGCAACGGAGAGCGCGAGCTCCTTTCCACGAGCTCGGTGACGAAGATCAACCCGTCGCTCAATGCGAATAGCGAGTTCAATCAAGGAATCCACGCTGGAAGGAACCTCCCGGGAGAGAATCTCATCCTTTACCTCTGCGCGGAGACCCTCCAGAAGACGAGCGAGCAAGGCCGGCTCGTTCCAGCCACTGGAGGCAGCAAGAGTGCGAAACTCAATAGAGTAGTCAGTTATGGATCGATTGCCTTGACATAGGGAAGACAGGGCCCTGGAAGCCTCCTCCCCAAAAACAGATCGATCAAAAACCCGTATCATCTCCTCCTTAAAGTCCTGATACTGGTTAGTACACTCAGCCCTTGCCTCCCAGATTGCCGTGCCCCACTCACGAGCCCGTCCAGTAAGGAGAGATATGACGTAGGCGACACGAGCAGTGCTCCTGGCGTAAGTGTTGGGCTGGAGAGAAAACACAATATCACACTGGGTGAGGAACGAGCGGCATTCAGTGGGCTCCCCAGAGTAACACGGCGGGTTATTGATTCTGGGCTCCGGAGATTCGAAAGCCCTGGAAGTGGCCGGTGGATCGAGGCGGAGATGGTGAACCTGTTCTGTGAGGTTGGAGACTTGGGTGGCCAGGGTCTCAACGGCATGTCGAGCAGCAGACAATTCCTGCTCGTGTCTGCCTAGCATCGCTCCCTGGATCTCGACGGCTGAGTGGAGAGGATCCGAAGTCGCTGGGTCCATTCTTGGTCGGATTCTTCTGTCACGGTGAGTGAATGAGGACCCAAAAGCGAATTAACTTAACAGAGCTTCTTTAATAACCAAACATAGGTAGGTTCAGACAGACCGGCAGATTCCGACAGGACAGGACAAGGTTACAGCAAACATGACGATAGTCTGGTTCAGGCATGAAACACAACAAACAAGAATCCGACAAAGACAGGAGCAGAAACAGAGAGAGATATAGGGACCTAATCAGAGGGAAAAAGGGAACAGGTGGGAAACGGGGTGAATGGGTAGTTAGGAGGAGACAAGGAACAGCTGGGGGAAAGCGGGGGAGAAAAGGTAACCTAATACGACCAGCAGAGGGAGACAGGGTGAAAGGAAAGGACAGAAAGACACAACATGACAATACATGACAGCTTCAACAAAGTACTGAGTAAAGGGTCTGAATACAGTGGCTTGCGAAAGTATTCACCCCCCTTGGCATTTTTCCTATTTTGTTGCCTTACAACCTGGAATTAAAATAGATTTTTGGGGGGGTTGTATCATTTGATTTACACAACATGCCTACTACTTAGAAGATGCAAAACATTTTTATTTGTGAAACAAACAAGAAAAAAAAGAAAAAAACAAAATTGAGCGTGCATAACTATTCAACCCCCCCCCCCCCCCCCCCAAAGTCAATACTTTGTAGACCCAACTTTTGCAGAAATTACAGCTGCAAGTCTCTTGGGATATGTCTCTATTAGCTTGGCACATCTACCCACTGGGATCTTTGCCCATTCTTCAAGGCAAACTACTCCAGCTCCTTCAAGATGGATGGGTTCCACTTGTGTACAGCAATCTTTAAGTCATACCACAGAGTCTCAATTGGATTGAGGTCTTGGCTTTGACTAGACCAAATGAGTGTTGCTTTAGCAGTATGCTTAGTGTCATTGTCCAGCTCGAAGGTGAACCCTAATCCCAGTCTCAAATCTCTGGAAGACGAACAGGTTTTCCTCAAGAATTTCCCTTTATTTAGTGCCATCCATCATTCCTTCAATTCTGACCAGTTTCCCAGTCCTTGCCGATGAGAAACATACCCACAGCATGATGCTGCCACCATGCCTCACTGTGGGGATGAGGTTCTCGGGGTGATGAGAGGTGGTGGGTTTGCGCCAGACATAGCGTTTTCCTTGATGGCCGAAAAGCTAAATTTTTGTCTAATTTGACCAGAATACCTTATTCCATATGTTTGGGGAGTCTCCCACATGCCTTTTGGCAAACACCAAATGTATTTGCTTATTTTTTTTCTTTAAGCAATGGCTTTTTTTCTGGGCACTCTTCCGTAACGCACAGCCCTGTGGAGTGTACGGTTTAAAGTCGTCCTATGGACAGATACTCCAATCTCCACTGTGGAGCTTTGCAGTGCCTTCAGGGTTATCTTTGGTCTCTTTGTTGCCCCTCTGATTAATGCCATCCTTGCCTTGTTCGTGAGTTTCGGTGGGCGGCCCTCTATGTGACTTCTGAAGGTATTTGGTTGAGCCAGATCTTATTTAGGGGCTTCATAGCAAAGGGGTGAATAGATATGCATGTACCCCTTTTCAGTTTGTTTTTTTCCCCTATTTTTTTTTCCATTTCACTTTTTAAAAAAGTGTCAATCACATGAAATAAAAATAAAAATCAATTTAAAATTACAGGTTGTAATGAAACAAAATAGGAAAAACGCCAAGAGGGGTGAATACTTTTGCAAGGAACTGTACTTATGTAAAATGTGAGTTTTTTTTAAATTTTTTATACATTTGCAAAAAAAATCTAAAAGCCTGTTTAAGCTTTTCATTATTGGGTATTGTGTGTCGATTGATGAGAGAAAAAAAATGTAATACATTTTTGAATAAGGCTGTAATGTAACAAAATCTGGAAAAGGTGAAGGGGTCTCAAGACTTCCTGAACACACTGTACGTTGAATTGTCGTCTGTGCCCAGTGGGTAGCAACTGTAACACCATTATATCTGAGTAGGTGGGGAGAGGCAAAGGGAATAGCCAAGCCAACGAGCTAATTATTCTGGTTGCACCACTGTAGTTCTTACTTGAGCATCAGAAACTCACCCTTGCTCAGATAAATTACAAGCCTGCATTGTAACCTAGAGAGTTCTGGATAAGTTTTGCCCTCAACTAAATAGTAGCTAGCTAACTTGAACTGAACTCACTTCATTTGGATGTTTTGATACATTTATCACAACTAGCTAGTCATCTCAGTCAACTAGCTAGTCAGCCACCAAATTATTTGGTTAGCTACTTGCATAAGCATTTCATGTAACGATGAAGCTAACTAGAAGAAGCAAGTTCAGAATTGACATTTGATCAGCTAACTAGTTAGCTGAGAAGCTCTCTTTACTTACGGTCTTGCAGTCCGGGTTGATGGTCGGAATGGTGTCTTCATTGAGTAATTCTCCCGGGTGAAATGTGCTTGCAGACTGAGCCATGCACAGTTTCTTCTGACTTCCAAGCTGATGAAAGTAATTCACTGGAGGTAAATATGTGGATGGAGACATTGGGAGGGCAACTCATGAAAACCCTGGTCTTTGATGTTGCAACCGGCAACCCTATACTCACCGTAGCCGTGGGGCTTTGCACAAATTAACATACAAAAGTATAAAGCTACAAGCAGACAGATCCAGAAATGAAGCAGATAAACACTAATTAGACAAACTAATTCAGACAGATATATTGAGCAAAAATATAAATGCAACATTTAACGATTTTACTGAGTTACAGTTCATAGAAGGAAATCAGTCAATTGTAATAAATTCATTAGGCCCAAATCTATGGATTTCATATGATGGCCAGGGGCGCAGCCATAGGCAAAATTCTCTAAAATTAAGTTGGAGGCGGCTTACGGTAGCGAAATGAACATTAAATTCTCTGGCAACAGCTCTGGTGGACATTCTACCAGTCAGCATGCCAATTGCACGCTCCCTCAAAACTTGAGGAATCTGTGGCATGGCGTTGTGTGACAAAACTGCACATTTTAAAGTGGCCTTTTATTGTCCCCAGAACAAGGTGCACCTATGTAATGACCATGCTTTTTAATCAGCTTCTTGATATGCCACACCTGTCAGGTGGATGGATTATCTTTACAAAGGAGAAATGCTCACTGACAGGAATGGAAACAAATTTGTGCACAACATTTGAAAGAAATAAGCTTTTTGTGCGTATAGAACATTTGAGGGGGTTTTTCAGCTCATGAAACATGGGACAAACACTTTACAAGTTACATTCATATTTTTGTTCAATATTGATAGATAGATATCATACTTTGACTAAAACGATGACTTACGGACTTAAATCGTTGTGCAGCTTTTGCCACCATCTTTCAGCTCAAAAAAGTGGATTTCTACTAGTGTGAGCGTTAATGGAGACCACAGATACTCAAATCTAAGGTTATTAACCCTTTAAAAAGAATTTACTTAGGTGATATGGTTCATAATTTTGCACATAATGTAATTGAGTAACATTGACAGTTTTAATTTAGAAACCAAATAACACCAAAGGGTGCGATTAGCTAATAATTGCATTTATTAGACACCTCCCCGATTACAGTTTGCCACTGGAGGGAATGTTCAAGGTCTGTGTATATCTTTGTAATGAGTGAATTTCAAGGTGTTAATTAACACCAATTACATAAAACCTTATATTTGTAAGGTATTTTAATAGCGTTATTTGTTTTTGTGGATCAATACAATATGCAGTGCCATCAGAAAGTATTCATACCCCTTGACTTCTTCCACATTTTGTTGTGTTACAGCCTGAATTCCAAATGTATAATATTTTTTTAATATGTTTTTAAAAAATGTTTGCAAATGTACTGACTATGAAAACAGAAATATCTAATTTACATAAGTATTCACACCCATTTGCTATGACGCTTCAAATTGAGCTCAGGTGCATCTAATTTTATTTGATTATCATTGAGATGTCACTACAACTTGATTGGAGTCTACCTGTGGTCAATTAAATTGTTCAGACATGATTTAGAAAGAAACACACCTGTCTATAAAAAGGTCCCACAGTTGACTGTGCAGTCAGTGCAGAAACTATAACATGAAGTCAAGGAACAGTCCACGGATCTTCGAGATAGAATTGTGATGAGGGATATATCTGGGGAAGGGTATAAAACAATTTCTAGAGTGTGTGTTCTCCATCCTTTGGGAAATTGAAAAAATATGAAATTCCCCAGACTTTGCCTACAGTACGCCGTACGATCAAACTGAACAACCGGGCAAGAAGGGCCTTGGTCAGGGAGGTGACCAAGAATCCAAATGACCACTCCGACAGAAACAGAGTGCCTTGGCTGAGATAGGATAACTTGCCAAAGGGAGAACAGTCTCTACAGCACTTTACAAATCTGGGCTTTATGGGACAGTGGCCAGATGGAAGCCACTCCTGAGAAAGGCACATGAAAGCACGCCTGGAGTTTGCAAAAAAGGCACATGAAAGAATCAGAGAGCATAAGGCAAAATATTCTGTGGTCTGATGAGGCCAAAAATTCACCATTTGCCTGAATGCAAAGCACTATGTCTGGTCTATCGTGAAGCATGGTGGTAGCATGCTATTTGGATGCTCTTCAGCATCGAGAACTGGGAGACTGGTAATGATAGAGGAAGCAAAATACAGGCAAATCCTTGAGAACCTTCAGAGTGCAAACGACCTTAGACTGGGGAGAAGATTTACGTTCCACCAGGACGTATGAGCATACAGCTAAAGCAACAATGGAATGGCTTCAGAACAAGAGTGTGAAAATCCTTGCATACAGCTAAACCCCAGACTTGAATCCCATTGAAAATCTGTGGAAAGACTTGAACATTGTTGTTCACCACCACTCCCTATCTAACAGAGTTTCAGAAAATCTGCAAGGAAGAATGGGAGAAAATCCCCAAATCCAGATGTGCAAAGCTGACAGACATACCCAAGATGACTCAAAGCTGTAATCGCTGCCAAAGGTGCTTCTGCAAAGTATTGACTCAGGGGTGTGAATACATACGTAAAATAGATATTTCTGTCATTATCAATATGTTTGTAAAAATGTCTAAAAACATGTTGTTTTCACTGTCATTACGGGGTATTGTGTGTAGATGGGATGGGGGAAAATCTATTTAATCCATTTTCAATTCATTAATTTTGTAACAAAATGTGGAATAAGTCAAGGGGTATCAATACTTTCTGAAGGCACTGTATGTAAGTAATACTTTTGGTTAAAAAAAATGTAGCATTCAAAATAGTCAGCTTGGTCTCAGACTAGACAACATAGTAAATCCTGGACATTCAAATTAGTATGATATGTTCTGTTTGGTATGGTTACATAAGACAGATGGTTACTGAAGGCAAAATAAATTGTAACATGTAATACGAATTGTAATTCGTAACATATCATACTAAATGTGTGATGGACATCCACAAATGAATAGATACCATACCATATGAAACGTAACGTAACATATTATACTAAATGGAGTGTCTTGGTTTTACATACAATATAACACGAAATGCTCTGAGACTAGGTTGAAATAATAGATAGATATCTCTAAATCCCCAAAGTAGGTCACTACAACTCTACTCAGCACTACTGGGACAAGCCAATTTGCTTGCCCTTAGTACTTTATACAATGCATTAAAGTAAAGTTTTGCTGTATGACGGACTTGCGTTATATTTTATCAATAATAAACAAAAACGTGTGATGTGTAACTGTTATTTTAAAGTGGTGTTTAATGGTTGCAACGCTGAGGCATGCAAATCTCACCTCATTTCAAGAATGATCCAAATTCCATTTAAATATACTTCAAATGTCATAACTCAAAACATACAATGATTCTGTTTAGATTCATGGTTTAATTTCAGTGCAAAATGAAATAGTGCAAGGCCCCAATACTACTCTGTCCACGGCAGACTGACATTTAGATTTCTTTCTGCAAATGTGATGTTAATGATTTGGCTTTCTAGGAAAAGGGGACCTACTAGGAGGGACTTTCAGCAGTGTGAATGCAATTTCCAACCTTGGGATGAAAGCACATTGATTGCCCTCTGATGGTTTTTTAAGGGCGTGCATTCAACCAGGCCAGGGCATTATTGAGCTGTACTCAGTATTTCCCGATCTTGTATAACTTTAAGTCATTGATGATCTGAGATCTATGATCTCTGGTCAGAGAAATGTAGTGATATCAAAACATGATTTCTAATAATATATGTAATAACCTGACAGAAAAACAAAGGGGACAATGGCCACCACTACTTACTAACCGAAAATTTTTCAAAAATTAACCGAGTGGCTTACTTTTCCTATTAGGGCACTCTTTCAGAAAAATTGCGCCTTATACCAAGTCTCCATGGCCTTACAGTTTTTACCCATTTGATTGCACCAGGAATTTGTTTTTCTCCTAATTTTATATCTTCTAAAAAGGACAGTATGCTTACGTCATAGACCTTACATCAACAGTTTCATAGATTTATACAGTATGCTACCTCAATATACATTAACGCATAATGTAACCTTGGCAGAGTAACTAGGGAAGTCAGGCAATAAGTATTATGTTATTAATAGCCGAACAATAAGCTTGCTACAGTATTTGCATACTATTGAATCAGGACACATGCAGCCCCTAGACATGTTATTCTATGCATGCATAAAAATACACTTTTAATTCATTAACAATTCAATCAGACTTTCTAATTTGGAAGCCCCTTAGTTTCACATTAGGCAGTATTAGCGCCCCTGCTTTCACATTAGGCAGTATTGCAGTAGGAAGTCAATCTGTCCTTATATCCATTCCGATTACAGACTCTGCTTTGTGTGTCTCTATTGTTCTAATGTGGTTTCTGCTTGGGTTAAATGCTGAAATTAGTTTGAGTGATTTTCTTAATTATTAAAGCTTGAACCTTGTTGACATAATACAGACAGAGAGAGACATGGATATTGTAGAAACATAATGTCTACATGAATATCTCTTGATTGAAAATGCTTTTAGTGGCAATGATGGAAATATATTCCATCCTAATTTCCAGTAATTGCACTTAATGTGAAACAAATTGATCAACAGCAAAGCTGCCCTCTGCTCACATCTGTCACACTCTCTGGACCCTACTTTTAAATTTACATACCAACAATATTGAATCAAGAACAACTGATATTAGGAAAATGTTGATGCTATTTTCATCGCTGTTTCCAATATGAGGGAATGTATGGCGGGGGCCTTGATTAGCTGGTGACATTTAACCTATAAAACTGCACATTTAGCATATTTGTGTGTGAATAAAAACATTGATCTCTGCTCTTTTCACTTAATTTGCTGTCAAACTATTAATATTGAACCCGAGGCCTCACCTTTGCGCTCCATATTGGCATGGAATAGGTGATGGATGGCAGGGGTGATTTTATATGTCAGACGTGTTCACATTAGCATCAGGGCATGTGACAAACACAAACCCAAGTTCAAGAGGCCCAATTTAGACCTCCATTTCACACTTTAAACAAAGCTATATTGTAACTCATGGACACTCCATATTTAGAATAAATGACCATTCTACAGAGAAGTTAGGAAAGCAAAACTGACTCTAGATCAGTGGTTTGGAACCTCGATAACAGTACCGTACACCCATGGCACACAGGCATCTCATGCAATCCAATGTGTAGCCCAGCCCCATTCGTGCTGCCTGTTCAATCCTTTGTTCTTTTTCCTCTACCCTAAGACCCACAATCCCTTTAGATCTCAAGAGGCTTAATCAGTGTCTGTGTCAGACTACTTCCCAGCAGCCTTCGGCCACAACGGATATTATCCATCTTTCCCTCCAACAAATCTGTCAATCCACCCAATGGGAAATGAAACTTCTCATTTTGCCGACAAGCTACAGTAACTGTTTGTCTGGAACACCCTGGCAAAAACAGGAAGCAGAAGAACATGAATTCCCCATTTAATACTAGCACAGGTGATCTCTGATTATTTACAGTAGTAGTGTAGTAGCTATACCACACATTAATAACAGGTACCATATCAGTCACAAATTCCTGTCTTGTGCAATGGAACCAGCCAAGGGAATGCTTGCTTTGATTTGGCTTCATTTGCATTAACCTTCCCAACTATTATTGTGTTCCACACCCAGGGACTTGACAGTGCATGACATATTTGCATATTCTAGACAAGATAACCTTTTGATTTCTGAAAATAACAAGACACCAACATATCTACCAGACCTGTTTATCATTCACTTTGTTTGGATTCTTTTTGTTTCTGAAAAATAACAAGATGTATATGAGATACAAAGATTGTTGTGAAAATGACAGATGTTAAAATTACATAGACCAACAATACCTAATGCCTGCAACAGTGTGGCTTTACAGTGTCCCCTGGTGGTATTACTGTGAATTCTTTATTGATGAACTGTTGGAATAAAATACTAGGGGATGTTGTCAGTCATTTTTCTTAGAAATTCAGGAACTGCCATATATATGCCTAAACAGACACCTGTAACTAATTTTGTGCAATGGTTTATTCAATGTTCTAACATGACTCCCTATGGTTTCAATATATATATATATATATATATGTGTGTGTATCAGCAGCCCTGATGGGCAAATGGATGTTGCATGAAGTGTTCACTTACTGAATATTAGCATGCTTCCCAGATGCATAGTAGAATTTCATGAACTGCAACTCCAACAAGTGGGGGGGGGTAAAGAATAGAAGGCTGTGGTGTGTTTATGAAACACTAGGTGGAGATATATCATTGGCAACAAGCTGTGCCTTGTCGAGAGATTGGCATTTTATTTCCCCACTATCACAAGCAGCAATGTGCAAAATAACAGGCATGGATAACTTGAGCTGTTTATAACACTAATATCCTGCATGTAAATGTGTTTTGAATATCTCGGGGTTTCACATGAAGTTATTGGTACGACATTGGGTATGATATTGGTAAGACATGTTATAATTTATAACTCAATAGCAAATTGTTTTGTTTTATTGCTGTAATAGTAAATGACCTAACTGATGCCTATGTTTCTGTAGTGTATTACGTCGTAAACATTTGGCAGAAGCAGACCTGCCCTTTGTAAATTCCTGGAATTTGAATGTGACAGCACAACAGCTAAGACATGGTTGGATATTACTTCATCATGTCAGAGTAAGCCCTCTCCATGGTCTTACACTGCAAAGCTGACAGACGTGATGGATGGTGAAACAAAAAAAGAGAACAGAGGGATGAGATCCATAATTCAATAGGGTGGAATGAGGGTTCGCTTGGCAGCAAGTTCATCTGCTGCCACTTTAATTTGTACGATTTTTTAAAAGACAAACTAATTGCCATTAGATGACTCTGTGTTGATAGGGGACACAATGGAAATATTGCCAGGTGCAGGAGGAGCATTAGCATCCACTGTTTAGTTTCTTTGAAAAGGTAGGATTACACTTCTAGAATGGCATGCAATTCTCTTTTATGAAAAACTGAAGAAAAAAATCCTTAATTTAAGATAATTGGACAACTCTTGGCTTGAAATGCTATTCATGTCCTGAATTGATTAGAATTAAAATCCAATTGATCGACATATCCAGCCACTGGGAAAGATTTAGAAGTTTGTGACAGCTTTGAGACCTAAGCAAAAATGCAAAACGTTACACAAACCATTATATATATATATGCATCGAAATATTAAACAAAACTAACATTTCTAACCAGGGTTCAGTTTTTAGCTATGATCCAACAAGAATCAGCTATGAGCCACTATTGGGTTCTGTTGTGGTTGTGGTGCTTAGGGACAGCTCCTGGTGCGGAGGTCACACAGCGAGCTCATCAAACAACCCATTCAAGAGGCCGACCAATTGAAACCAATATCCACACATTCAAAACTAAATACTTCATTTTGGAAACTCAAAAAAAAACGTGGCAGCTACAAATATACTATACACGCTCCATGCACCATTGACATGAGTGACATTTCAATCTGTAGGCAAAAGCAAAATACTCTACACAAAATTATTTGAATTAAAGCTTTTTCAGTTTCCCTCACTCTGAGTATTGAATGCAACAGATGGTATATGGTCTGAGGTGCATAGTAAACACTCTATCCAAGGCCACTAGGTCCCATTCTGCCGTGTTTCCTTGACAACCAAGCATGACACATCAACGGACTCCTCAACCGTCTCTGTCTCCTTGGTGAGTGCCTCTGATATTAGTAGCCTACATTTAATGATAATAACGGAAGGTATAAGGATGAAAATGAGTGTAATTTGCTCTCACTCAAAAAGCAAACGAGAAATCAGCTGTGTTTTCCATTTTCTCTCTTAACCTTCCTCGTATGAGCCTGAGCGCTTTAGGACAGCTTCCTGGCTTCTGTCAGGCTTTTCAAACAGTTGCCTGTTGATTGATTTATTCAAAATCCCCTGCAGAAGGGCTGCCTGAAGGGGCCCTAGCTCTGCTGTGAGGATGATGTCAGTGTGAGTAGAGACAGATGTGTTGAAGACAATCTGTCATGAATATGGACCCAGTCAGAGAAAAATACTGTACTGTAGCATTGAAAACCTCCTCAGTACACTCACACACAGTCGCTTCACACCTCAGTGTCCGAATATAATGCATATGTATTCACAAAAAGCATGATGTCTGAGGGTGTTGTGGGGTGCTGTGTTATTATATATTGTGATACGATGTTGTGTAGAGCCAAAGGGAGTTGTTGCGTCTGTCTGAAGGCGTTGTCTCCCCCCATCTTTCTGTCGCTCTCTCTCTAACAAACACACTCGCTCTCTCTCTCTCAAACACACTCTCTCTCTCTCTCTCTCTCTCAAACACACTCTCTCTCTCTCTCTCTCAAACACACTCTCTCTCGCTCTCTCAAACACACTCTCTCTCTCTCTCAAACACACTCTCTCTCTCTCTCAAACACACTCTCTCTCTCTCTCTCTCTCTCAAACACACTCTCTCTCTCAAACACACTCTCTCTCTCTCTCAAACACACTCTCTCTCAAACACTCTCTCTCTCAAACACTCTCTCTCTCAAACACACTCTCTCTCAAACACACTCTCTCTCAAACACACTCTCTCTCAAACACACTCGCTCTCAAACACACTCTCTCTCTCTCACACACTCTCTCTCTCAAACACACTCTCTCTCTCTCTCTCTCAAACACACTCTCTCTCTCTCTCTCTCTCTCAAACACACTCTCTCTCTAACAAACACTCTCTGCCCTCATCTCTGACTCTCAGGATTTCCTGGTTTACGAAGGCACCAACGTAGACAAATGTTTCATAGGTTTATGCAATGATGGGTAATGTTTTGGACACAGATGTGAATAAACATGTGATTCTAAGGTTGGTCAGTTTAGAGAATGTACTCTTCCCATAGGAGATTGACAGAAAAAAAACTAACAAAGTATATACACAAGCATGCATACATGCACAGGTGCATGCAGTCACATATACACACTTTGCTCTGATGCAACAGTTTACTTTCCTAGAGAGTCCACATACAGTAGCATGAGTGCACTCAATGTCACAAACACAACTGAAGAGGGATGAAGGGAACATGAAGTTCAGAATTAATATGGCCTTCACCTCCTAGTCTGCTTTATTTGATTGTGGGTCAGAGCCAATAACAGAACATCCGTTACTGTCAGGAAAAGCAATAGTTTGGAGTAAATGGTCCTTTTTTGTACACTATATTCTTATACACTGAGAAAATGCAGCACTGATTCACCAAGATGTATACTTACAAACTGTGGAAGACAGAGATATTGTTTGACCTTATACAATACTGTAACCACCTGTGAATTAGATGTTGTATTTTTACATAAAAACATTTTTTTTCAAGCTTTATTTCTGTTCCCCAGATAATCAAAACAAATCAAATGTCATTGGTCCAATTCACATATTCAGCAGATGTTATTGTGTGTGTAGCAAAATGCTTGTTTGGATACAAATCAAGTATATGTTTAATATTAGCCTTTATGATCATGAACCCAAACCGCAAAACAAATTTAAAAAAATACTAGTTACATTAAGCCGAATACTTTTCTTCTAGTCAGTAACTACCTAGCTTTAGGGAGCATCTAAACCATATGTGTTTGATATGAAAGGCACAAAAAAATGTAATGGCGCAGAACAATTGAATTTATGATGAATATCTGATCATAACATCTTCTCCCAATTAGTGCCCTACAAAAATCACAACAGACAAATGGATGTACAGTTGGAGTCAGAAGTTTACATACACTTAGGTTGGAGTCATTAAAACACATTTTTCAACCAATCCACAAATTTCTTAACTATAGTTCTGGCAAGTTGGTTAGGACATCTACTTTGTGCATGACACAAGTCATTTTTCCAACAATTGTTTACAGACAGATTAGTTAACTGTATCACAAATCCAGTGGGTCAGAAGTTTACAAACACTAAGCTGACTGTGCCTTTAAACAGCTTGGAAAATTCCAGAATATGATGTCATGGCTTTAGAAGCTTCTGATAGGCTAATTTACATCCTGTGAGTTAATTGGAGGTGTACCTGTGGATGTATTTAAAGAACTACCTTCAAACTCAGTGCCTCTTTGCTTGACTGTACAGAAACCCAGCCTAAAACCCCAAACAGCAAGCAATGCAGGTGTAGAAGCACGGTGGCTAAATCTCCCTAGAAAGGCCAAAACCTAGGAAGAAACCTAGAGAGGAACCAGGCTATGTGGGGTGGCCAGTCCTCTTCTGGCTGTGCCGGGTGGAGATTATAACAGGACATGGCCAAGATGTTCAAATGTTCATAAATGACCAGCATGGTCGAATAATAATAAGGCAGAACAGTTGAAACTGGAGCAGCAGCACGGCCAGGTGGACTGTGGACAGCAAGGAGTTATCATGTCAGGTATTCCTGGGGCATGGTCCTAGGGCTCAGGTCCTCCGAGAGAGAGAAAGAAAGAGAGAAGGAGAGAATTAGAGAACGCACACTTAGATTCACACAGGACACCGAATGGGACAGGAGAAGTACTCCAGATATAACAAACTGACCCTAGCTCCCCGACACAAACTACTGCAGCATAAATACTAGAGGCTGAGACAGGATTGGTCAGGGGACACTGTAGCCCCATCCGAGGACACCCCCGGACAGGGCCAAACAGGAAAGATATAACCCCACCCACTTTGCCAAAGCACAGCCCCCACACCACTAGAGGGATATCTTCAACCACCAACCTACCATCCTGAGACAAGGCTGAGTATAGCCCACAAAGATCTCCGCCATGGCACAACCCAAGGGGGGGCGCCAACCCAGACAGGATGACCACATCAGTGAATCAACCCACTCAGGTGACGCACCCCTTCCAGGGACGGCATGAGAGAGCCCCAGTAAGCCAGTGACTCAGCCCCTGTAATAGGGTTAGAGGCAGAGAATCCCAGTGGAAAGAGGGGAACCGGCCAGGCAGAGACAGCAAGGGCGGTTCGTTGCTCCAGAGCCTTTCCGTTCACCTTCCCACTCCTGGGCCAGACTACACTCAATCATATGACCCACTGAAGAGATGAGTCTTCAGGAAAGACTTAAAGGTTGAGACCGAGTTTGCGTCTTTGACATGGGTAGGCAGACCGTTCCATAAAAATTGAGCTCTATAGGAGAAAGCCCTGCCTCCAGCTGTTTGCTTAGAAATTCTAGGGACAATTAGGAGGCCTGCGTCTTGTGACTGTAGCGTACGTGTCGGTATGTACGGCAGGACCAAATCAGAGAGATAGGTAGGAGCAAGCCCATGTAATGCTTTGTAGGTTAGCAGTAAAACCTTGAAATCAGCCCTTGCTTTGACAGGAAGCAAGTGTAGGGAGGCTAGCACTGGAGTAATATGATCAAATGTTTTGGTTCTAGTCAGGATTCTAGCAGCCGTATTTAGCACTAACTGAAGTTTATTTAGTGCTTTATCCGGGTAGCCGGAAAGTAGAGCATTGCAGTAGTCTAACCTAGAAGTGACAAAAGCATGGATTAATTTTTCTGCATCATTTTTGGACAGAAAGTTTGAGTTTTGCAATGTTACGTAGATGGAAAAAAGCTGTCCTTGAAATGGTCTTGATATGTTCTTCAAAAGAGAGATCAGGGTCCAGAGTAACGCCGAGGTCCTTCACAGTTTTATTTGAGACGACTGTACAACCATTAAGACTAATTGTCAGATGCAACAGAAGATCTCTTTGTTTCTTGGGACCTAGAACAAGCATCTCTGTTTTGTCCGAATTTAAAAGTAGAAAGTTTGCAGCCATCCACTTCCTTATGTCTGAAACACATGCTTCTAGCAAGGGCCATTTTGGGGCTTCACCATGTTTCATTGAAATGTACAGCTATGTGTCATCCGCATAGCAGTGAAAGTTAACATTATGTTTTCGAATAACATCCCCAAGAGGTAAAATATATAGTGAAAACAATAATGGTCCTAAAACGGAACCTTGAGGAACACCGACATTTACAGTTGATTTGTCAGAGGACAAACCATTCACAGAGACAAACTGATATCTTTCCGACAGATAAGATCTAAACCAGGCCAGAACTTGTCCGTGTAGACCAATTTGGGTTTCCAATCTCTCCAAAAGAATGTGGTGATCGATGGTATCAAAAGCAGCACTAAGGTCTAGGAGCACGAGGACAGATGCAGAGCCTCGGTCCGATGCAATTAAAATGTAATTTACCACCTTCACAAGTTCAGTCTCAGTGCTATGATGGGGTCTAAAACCAGACTGAAGCATAGTGGTTCATCCTTGGGAGCAATTTCCAAACGCCTGAAGGTACCACGTTCATCTGTACAAACAATAGTACGCAAGTAGAAACACCATGGGACCACGCAGCCATCATACCGCTCAAGGAGACGCGTTCTGTCTCCTAGAGATGAATGTACTTTGGTAGCCCGTGGGGTAGACCGTACCACACACACAGGGCTCAGTTTGCATCCCTCCTGGAGAGGGCATCTGCATTGCTGTGCTGGGCCCACGACCTGTGGATGACAGAGAAAGAGAATCGCTTTAAGGACAGGAACCAGCGGGTGATGGAGTCATTCGTGTCCTTACCTCTTGTCATCCACACAAAGGTGGCATGGTCAGTGATCAGGGTGAACTTCCTCCCGAGGAGGTAATACTTGAGGGTGTCCAGTGCCCACTTCACAGCGAGGCACTCCTTCTCGACAATCGAGTACTTCTTCCTCAGGAAGACATTCCTGCTGACACACATGATGGGTTGTTCCTCGCCTTCCTGCTCTTGGGACAAGACAGCCCCTACCCCTGTGTCAGATGAATATTTTTGAGAATTTGAGTACCGGCTGTGTCATCCAGCACACCGTCTGTGGTAGGCATGCTTTTGATAGGTCTGAGGGGAGAAGCTATTGCGGTAAAGTTAGGTACAAATCGACTGTAGTATCCTGCTAACCCCAGGAACGACTTCCCTTGCCTCTTGGTTCGGGGGACCGACCATTCCCTAATGGCAGCATTTTTTTTCTTTTTCTTGAGGCTTCACATTTCCCCGCCCGATTTGATAGCCCAGGTACTCCACCTCGTTGTACCCTAGCTTGCACTTGTGGGGGTTCGCGGTCAGCCCTAAATCCGTTAGCGCATCCACCACTACCTGTAACCTACAGAGATGGGACTCCAAACTGTCACTGTGCATGATTATGTCATCCAAATAAGCAGCAGCGTACTCACAGTGCGGGCGCAGGACCCGGTCCATGAGTCGCTGAAAAGTTGCTGGACCAACTCTTGGAGCTCTTGTCGTTGGGTCAGGCTGAGGTCTTCCTCCATGGCAACTTCGACAGAGGGCGGGTTCTGCTGTGGCCGGATCTACGTTGCGCACAGCTCCTCATGTCCATGCCACGTCTTCAGCAAGTTCATATGGTAAAGCTGGATGAGTTTTCTCCACCCCGGTTGGCGGACCTTATAATTGACGTCACCTACCCACTTTACGATGTGGTAGGGCCCATGCCACAAGGCCAGGAATTTTCTCTCCATTGTGGGGATCAACACCAAGACATTCTCACCACCGGCTAAACAGCCATCAAACTCTCCCTCATCTCCTCCATGTGTGCCATCACGCTGTGAGGGGGGGGGGGGGGGTTGGTTGCTCCTCCCAGACCTCCTTGGCTAGGTCCAGCAGTCCATGGGGCCGACAGCCATACAGGAGTTCAATGGGGAAGAACCCAGTGGGGTACCTCGCACACCGAGAAAATCAAGTGGGGCAGCAGCTGGTCCCAGTTCCTCCCATCTCTTTCGATTACCCTCTTCAGTATCTGCTTTAGGGTCTTATTGAAGTGTTCGAATAGCCCATCTGTTTGTGGATGGTTCACACTGGCCCTCACCTGTTTGATTCATAACCAAAGGGTTTCTATTATGTGCGCTCAGAGCTGTGATCTGGCACTCCAGGCAGGTACGTCAATAGTCCTTCACCTCCACTCCGAGCCAGTGGAACAGATTCCCGATCCGCTCCCTGGTTTTCTCCATCCTCAGGTGTGCCCCAAGCAGGTGGGTGTGGGCGAGCTGCAAGACAGTCCTAACATACTGGGTGGGTATGAGTAACAAGTCTTTCATCTCCCCATTGTGCTTTACAACCTGGTCAATAAATTATGCTTGATGGCCAAGTGGGGGTAGCACCACTCACTTACCCCAGGTAATAGCACGCCATCCACTGCGATTACCTGGCCCCTTGCGTTTTGGAGGTTGGGGTCTTCTAACTGAGCCTTCCCGGACTGGCCCATGAGGATTCTCATGTTGGGCAGCCCGTCTGGTGCATCCACCTCTATAAAGGGGAGCCTGAGGTCCTCCTTGGACGATGGCTCGCATCCCGGCATGGGGTTGTCTCCCTCCTCCTGGTCTGACTCGGGCCCAGTTGACTCCTCTCATGGCGGGGCGTGGGTTGTGCAGGCAACTGTCCTTTTTCCTATCCTTACCTCCTCCTGTCTTTTTTCCTCTCCTTCCTCTCCTTACCCCCACATGCATCTGGCACACCCCCTTGGGGTGGTTATCCGCACCGGAATGATTGGGTTCCTCTGTGTCCCTGTGTACACAGTCACCTCGTCCCCGCTTCGTCTTTCCCCTCGTGTGAGCCACTGTGGTTGGGCCAGGGTCAACACGCTGCCGGAATCCAGCAGAGCGCTGGTGTCAACGCCATCGATTTGTGGCGGGGGGCTGTCGCGTGTACACCCAACAGGGGGTGACATAACTCTTCATCCGGTTACCCCGGAGCAGGGGGATGCGGAGAGCATGGACTCCTCCCTGCCGGGGCAGCTCCATGCAAGGTGTCCCGGTTTGCCACACTCATAGCAGCGCCTCTGATCTAGGTCCAGCAGCGGATGTTGTCGGTTTGGGTTGCCCTCCCACTTCATCGCCTCAGCTGGTTCCGTCCGGGCCACCTTTCAGCCCCTCGCCTCTCTGTACTTTTCTTCCCCCTCCCAACGTCCACTCTCTCCACTTGGGCCCTTTTCAGCAGGTCTTGGGTGTTCTGGTGGAAACGTTCAAGTCGAAGTAGGCCTTCTGGGCCTTCCCAGAAAGATAGTGGGCCAGCCTTTTGGCACCCTTGGGCTTGGGCCATCCCATCCTTCACTCTGCGTTTTCCTCTCGAAGGTGCACAAATAGGTCTCCACGTCATCTTCCTCTAACTTAACCAGGAACTGATTTGGGCTAGACTCCTGAGCCATCCCAGCCTCCAACTGGGCTACCTGCGCTACCAGTCTAAGGTTTTGTTGGCGCTGCTCCACAAGTGCTTGCTCCTGGAGAGCCTGTTGCTTCTGCTGGCTGATGATAAACTGAGCCAACAGATCCTCCATGGTAATCTCTGCACGTTCAACCCCACGGCACCCAAAGCTACCGAGATGCCAGCATCCTCCACCAAATGTGGTAAACTGTGGGGTGTTGGGTAGAGCGTGCAAAGATTAACCCCGAGACAGGGAGGTTCTAGTCAAAAAACACAACTTTACTAGGCAACAAAATAAACATAAAATAACGTACTGTAGATTTAGCTAGGTCCTTCTCAGGTTCTGCTCTGTGTCTGTCTCACTGTTCCCTCTCACAGTGTGCCATGGTGCTCGCTTTATGTGGCTGCACAGCTGATTGGCACTCTCCACTAAATACTTCCACTTGGAGCCATTAGCGTCAGGGTGCCGAGCAAGTGTACTCCCAGAAGAGGGAGCCAACGTCGCGGCACGTACCTCACCTCTATCACCAACCTCCGGGGTAGTCCTCCCGGGATACCACAAGAGATAAATAACATAAGCATGTCTATGTTAGTGCAAGGTGAGCTGCACACAGTGGACTTCCTATCAGGGCGCTACGTCTCAGTGCTAACAGTATCACTGGTTCATAGGCACATGATTACTGCATACAATAGCTGTGGTATCAGTAGAGGCATTCAGGGCAGTAAGAGTGACAAAAAAATAGGTTACTTACATTGTGTCTTCCAATGCCGCTGGGATAATGTAGATTTGCTGAAGCATTATGACAACTCAGTGAAACAATGGTAGGGATTAAATGAGCTGTGCTTGGGTCATTAATAAGTCATTGTCTCAACATAGCCTTATAATGCTGTGAAAGAACCCAGGAACCCAAATTATTTGGTGGGATCACATCCTCCTTATTATACTAGCCTTGTTACAACCACAGAGGTGCATAGTATACACATTTTGCAACAAAACCCATATTAATACACATCTAAAATCTGAGAGCAATATTTTACACACATGCTGGATGTAATTAAGTTCAACACAGCCTACAGTTGTAATAAATAGGCCTGCATGTCCTTCATAAGTCTCTCCATCTTTCTCTCTCCGATTTATGATGGAGTGGAAAGATTGCAATGTCGTAATTGTGTTCTCTGTAGATGTCACCCGAGCACTAGCATACATCCACGCTGGCAGTAAAAGTAGTCACTAAGTCTTGTTTTTTTTATTGTTATCATAACAAAGATTATATTTTGTTAGGATTTAAATGAATGACCTGTTAAACAACAGGCTACTGTACCACTTAATCACTGGAACAGTAGCCTACAATTGAAAATGATCAGTAGAATGAAAATATGGTATTCCTTTTTGTTTTTCTTAATATGTGGGATATTTTAAACGAAGACACACACCCCACTCCCCTGACTTTAAAGGTCTACTCCTCAGTATACTTTGTGTGAGAGTGCCAAAATATGACATTGAGTGACTTTGGTCTTGGCACATGGTGATATTACATAACCATTACTATATTACCTGAAGAGCAGCTGTTGACACTAGAGATCGACCGATTAATCGGAATGGCCATTTTCAAGTTTTCATAACAATCGGAAATTGGTATTTTTGGGCGCTGATTTTTTTTTTTTATATACACCTTTATTTAACTAGTGATTATGATTGTTTTTTATAACTACACATGGTTGATGATATTACTAGTTTATCTAGCGTGTTTTGCATTGCATATAATCGATGCAACGCTGGGGGATGATTTAACAAAAGCGCATTTGCGAAAAAATTAATTGTTGGACGACTGTACCTAACCATAAACACCAATGCCTTTCTTAAAATCAATACACAGAAATATTTTTAAACCTGCATATTTAGCTAAAAGATATACAGGTTAGCTGGCAATATTAACCAGGTGAAATTGTGTCACTTCTCGTGTTCATTGCACGCAGATTCATGGTATATGCAACAGTTTGGGCAGTGTTGGGGAATAATCAGAATTGGTTGGCAACATAGGTAAGATGTTTTATATTCATCATATGTTTGTAAGTTATTTCTCATCAGAAGGTTATTTTTGTATAATACTGTAGCGGGGTTGCAGTATCTGTTCTATGTCAAGACTAAGTTGCTTGGGCCGGAGAGAGGGGAGAGGTCAAGCGTGTATCTCTTGGCTCCACAATGTCTGTTTGCCAGCCAGTGTGTCTCTGTGATCTTGTCAAGATAGGATGGATTTGATATATGCCTGTTGATATGGAGGATTGGTTTATGGTTCTGAGTTTGAGAGAAGAGCATAGTTTGGGAGACAAAGCTGAACGGTGAGTTATGCCTATGCTGTCTCACTATGTGTCTTTGCTATAAAGGATCTCAGTTGAAATGTGGAAGGGGCTCTCAGAGAATTCATTGATAGACACTGAATTGATCTGAGAGTCACAGGGTTGTGATAGAGCTCATATAATTAAAGATGGACTTTGTGATAACTAACTCTGACTTGTATGTGGTTTGCTCTCATGATTTGGTAAATAGAGGAAATTTCCACGACAGCAGCCTGGCTCATTGCGAACTAATTTGCCAGAATTTTACGTAATTATGACATAACATTGAAGGTTGTGCAATGTAACAAGAATATTATGGGACTATGGGATGCCACCCGTTAGATAAAATACCAAATGGTTCCGTATTTCACTGAAATAAACTTTTCGTTTTCGAAATGATAGTTTCCGGATTTGACCATATTAATGACCAAAGGCTCGTATTTCTGCGTGTTATAATTAAGTCTATGATTTGATAGAGCAGTCTGACTGAGCGATGGTAGGCAGCATCAGGCTCGTAAGCATTCATTCATGCGTTTTGCCAGCAGCTCTGTTTATGACTTCAAGCCTATCAGAGTAATGGCTGGTGTAACCAATGTCAAATGACTAGCTAGTTAGCGGGGTGCGTGCTAATAGCGTTTCAAACGTCACTCGCTCTAAGACTTGGAGTAGTTGTTCCCCTTGCTCTGCAAGGGCCACGGCTTTTGTGGAGCGATGGGTAACGCTGCTTCGAGTGTGGCTGTTGTTGATGTGTTCCTGGTTCGAGCCCAGGTAGGGGTGAGGAGAGGGACGGAAGCTATACTGGCAATACTAAAGTGCCTATAAGAACATCCAATAGTCAAAGGTATATGAAATACACATTTTAAAGAGAAAAATAGTTATATAAATACTATATTAACTACAACCTAAAACCTATTACCTTGGAATATTGAAGTCTCATGTTAAAAGGAACCACCAACTTTCATATGTTCTCATATTCTGAGCAAGGAACTCAAACGTTTGCTTTTTTACATGGCACATATTGCACTTTTACTTCTCCAACACTGTTTTTGCATTATTTAAACCAAATTGAACATGTTTCATTATTTATTTGAGGCTAAATTGATTTTTATTGATGTATTATATTAAGTTAAAATGCGTGTTCATTCAGTATTGTTGTGATTGTCATTATTACAAATAAATAAAAATCGGCATCAGCTTTTTTAGTCCTCCAATAATCGGTTTCGGCGTTGAAAAATCATGATCGGTCGACCTCTAGTTGACACTGCCAGCACTGTTGACCCGTAAACCAAGCTGTGTAGCCTCAATGAACATGTTCTGGAACTCTTCCTGTTCCTCAATGGCTCCCAGGCAGTCAGTGACAGTAATTAGTCTATATTAAATTGAGTTAATTACTATGTAATAACTAATGTGTCCACTTCAATCAAGCAGTTAACATGTACAGTCGGAGTAGGACTCATTAGTAAATTGATTACCTCAAGCCTCCATCGACTTGCCTGAGATACTAAGGCTGCTTTTATACAGGCAGCTCAATTATTATATTTCTTCCAGTAATTGGTCTTTTGACCAATTAGATTTTTTCAGAGCTGATCTGATTGACCAAAAAGCCAATTACTGAAGAAACGATCAGAATTGGGCTGCCTGTCTAAAGCAGCCTATTAGAAAGAAACAGTTCTGGTTGTGACTTATAGTGTGCATACAACCCCATATAGCTATTACATTTACAATATGAGATTACCTATAGTACTTTAATTCTGCAATAACATGGTTCTATCTAGCCTGGTTTAAGTATTTATTGTAAACGTCATATTTCATTATGAACTTGAAATGAAAGCCTTATGCTCCACCTAATTCCTTACCCTTATACTTTAGCTGTGGAGATGAGCTTGGAGACATTTGTTTCGAAATCAACAAATAGCGGGAAACAACGCAAATCGCCAATGACGCATTCTCAGAATGCCAAAACATGTTTTATAGTATGTACATTTTACATTTTGTTACGGCTTTCTTCTGTTGAAAGAGAGGAGGACCAAACTGCAGCGTGGTTATCTTGATGCATCTTTAATAAAGATAATACCGAACAATACAAAAACACTAAACGTAACGTGAAAAACCGAAACAGCCCTATCTGGTGCAAACAAACGGAGACAGGAACAATCCCCCACGAAACACAAAGAATATGGCTGCCTAAATATGGTTCCCAATCAGAGACAACGATAAACACCTGCCTTTGAGAACCACTCCAGGCAACCATAGACTTTTCTAGACAACCCCACTAATCACAATCCCATAACCTACAAAAAAAAACTAGACAAAACACACCACATAAATAACCCATGTCACACCCTGGCCTGTCCAAAATAATAAAGAAAACACAAAATACTAAGACCAGGGCGTTACACATTTTTAGCATATGGATTGTTTTAGTTTTGTAATCTAGGCTACCTATTGAATTATTTCCTTTATGCCTCAAGCCTCAGTTATTCTGATATTGTTCCCAATGATCAGTGCTTTAGTTATTATGTTGCTGTCCAACGGTTCTGAATTTGGATGCACCCAACTGCCCACGTTTTTCTGTGCAATAACCTTTTGATTTTAAAAGTTTTGGTGTGTGTACTAGGCTAATTGATTTAATGTATACATGTTACAGCACTTTGGTTTCACTAATAAATATTTTGAAATGGAACCAAATGATCCGTTTCTGTCTTGAGTCCTTTTTAAACAGGATGAATGGGCTATATAGGCTATAGGCCAGCTAATATGAAAACTATTTTACACAGTGATCCTTCAGCACCAGGATTGGGAGATTACCATCAAGTTTTGGGTAAACTGGAATGTGCTTTTTGTTGGCAGGAGACTGTCATTGGTGGGCTTTATTTCCTATTCTCTCTCATTCACTTCTCCTTTGGCTGAGTGGATCTAGCTATTTACTGTTTGGGGGAAGCGGAGGTTGTGCTGTTACCATCTGGCTTGTTGTCCTACTTTGAGTGAATGGAAACATCTGCAGAGTGGATGGTACACTAGCTAAATTGCACTGAACCATCGTATCTCTCAGGAGTTCACTTTCTGACAGCCTCACACTTGAACACATTCCTTAAAACAGAAGAGACCAAAGGAGTGCTGAACATAATGCATTTTGTTCTTAAGATTTTTTTAATCATAATTTGGACCAGGAGTCAGTCAATATTTTGTCTTACTTTTTGTCATTCAGAACTGGTTCAAAACCTAAGAATGTCAAAAATGATCCGCATTCAAATGAATATGATGTGAAAAAAATTACACCTTGTGACACCTATTTAAATCATGGACAAAAGTTCAAGGACTGTTTTTCAGGGGCCTATCTGTTGGGTTCGAGACATATGGTACACAGACAGCTATTTAAATGCAAGCAAATCACTTTTGGGGAAGAATATGCAGCCATTCCAAAATTGCTCTGACATTAATGAACTGAATACAAATAAGATACAGTTTCCACAGGGTCAGCACTGCATTGTACAGGGCATATAGTTAACTATGTGCTTCCTAGTTATCACTTTGACACTATGCTATCTCAAAGATGCGAACTCTAGACTCTAGTTTCAGTCATGCTGGTCAAGAAAGAAAACTATTGGAGACAATGGGGTCCTTGAAGAGTGGATTTGTCCAGATTCTAAAACAAATTCGTTCCGAAACACCATGCATTTTAAAACCATATCAAGAATTTCTGAATATTTTTGGGGGGCGATTCATCCATCTAAGCAACAGAAGCATGTGACGAGATGACATATGATGTCGGCCCTTCAGGTGGTGACAACCAATTTCTGAAAACATTTCATGTAGCTGAACATAGCTGCCATAACAAATGAGCACCAAATTCCTCACTTAAGAACCTCTCCTGAAAGTCACATTACTTGCTCTGAAAAACCAGAGCCACAGCGAAACCTAAACCATATGCTGCTTGTGTGGTGTGTACTGTACAGCGCCTCATAGCTTATAATGAGAGCCGTGCTGGACGTCTTCTGGACAATGACTTGACAACAAGTAATTGCTAAATGACAAAATGGTAAACTGTATTAGGAAAAGGTTGTCCGTGCCAGTTTGGTAACAGAATGAAGGTTTGTGCTGTTTGTGCCGTCATTCTCTTACCAAAATCTGCATCTGCACCGTTCAAGTAAATGTGTTTTGTAAAACTTTGTGGGAATTGTTCAAAGTAGTCTTTGTTCTTAGAGTTGTATGGCTTGTTTAACGTTTTTGTTTGACATACATTTTAAAGTGAAAAATCTGAGTCTCAGCGTTACTCTGTTACAGTGCCCCTATCAAATACTTGGTTGCTTGTCTTCTGTCTAAATATTTTGACTTTGCAACATATATCAACTGTCTGGCCCTGGGTTCCAGTTACCTTACAAGGAATGCCTCAATCCTGGCCCAGAAGGGAGCGTTTGTAAGCCACATTTACTGACCTTTGTCATATGTGAACTGTAATAAGTCTCTTGCTGTTTACAGTGGCTACAGGAGAGATTCTAGGCAGTGATGTTAGTGATTAGGCACATTAAAGCAATACAGCACCTTCCCACTAATCACACTGGTTGCAAACTTAAACTGTTCAATGTTCTTGAATGTAACCTAACCCTAGTTCCTTTTCCAGCCCTGCATTTCTAGTTTGGCTTTCAAACAATACAAGACACCTAGGATATATTTAGGAAATATCTAGTGTCAATCTTGCCTGCCTCCTCTCTTTTATATTTGATAGGATGGAAAGAGATGGGCCTCCCCTAGTGCATGAGTCACGCCACAGTCCCTCAGTTACCCACATCCAAATTTCATTGATGATTCATTTTTCCTACATTACCTGGCTCACTGCAAGCCATCAGAGGCCAGACTAGATGAAGCCTAAAGTGATTAGTCTTGGGTTATAGACAGTCCATAGTGCCAAAATATTCAAAACATTAAAACTGAACTAAGGTGAAAAAACTAAATGGATGAGCGCTCAGTGAGTGAGAATTTAATGTAAGCAAGTTCAGATGTTCAGTGGAATTGACACAACGAAACAAAGATCAACACGACTTGTGAAAAGGGCAGTTAGTCACATCACAATTAAGCTAATGTTGAGCAAAATATAATCTTTGGAAAGCACTGACACAGCCCTATTTCAACTTGAATGTGCCTTAGCATAATACCACAAACATCAAATGGTTCTTGCAAACTTGTGAGCATTTGGCTTTTTATTTGTGACTGCAACACATTTTATGCCCTCTATTTCACCTCATAATTTGGCTGGAGGGCTGGGGTGAAAATTCACTGTCTCCCTGTTGAGGATCATATGATGCTCGTGTTGCTTTGTATTTTTTCACACGTCGCCACAGAGCCAGGGTTTCAAACCCTTGGCTGAATGGTGTGTTTGTTCATCCTGGTCCCTGCAAAACAGGCACACGGCTTTCACAGACAACACTGTCAAGAAGTCTAAGGGAGGCCCCATGCCAGCACACCCTACGTCGCAGCTGCTGCCAACAAATAATTTACAGGAGAGGGAAGTGTCAGTCAGTGCTGTATTTACAGTCCTAACCCTGAGAAAAAAGACGACATGAACACTAACATCGAGGGGCATATTTGGACCTCATTTTACTAGAACGTGGCTGATGAATATTGGCACTCTGTTCTTCCCATCAAGGAAAAACCTATCACAACTCAGGATAAGACCCAGACAGCTAGAGTCACATATGTTTATTGACCCAAACAGGGGGCAGGCAAAAGACAGGTCAAATGCAGGCAGAGGTCTGTGATCCTGGGCAGAGTCAATAAGGTACAGAACAGGCTCAGGACAGGAAGAATGGTCAGAACCAGGAAAACTAGGAAAGAGAACTTGAGAAAGCAGGGAGACAGAAAAACACACTGACAAGACGAACTGGCAACAGACAGAACACAGGTATAAATACACTGGGGATAATGAGGAAGATGGGTGACACCTGGAGGGGAGTGGAGACAAGCACAATGACAGGTGAAATAGATCAGGGTGTGACAAAACAGAACATTTAGCTTCAAATGTTGATACATTTTTATTTCTTCACATTTTAGGCACAGCAATGTACACACGATGATAGGCCTACACGCAAATGTTCCAAATCAAATCACATTTTATTGGGCACATACATGTGTTTAGCAGATGTTATTGCGGGTGTGGCAAAATGCTTGTGTTTCTAGCTCCGACAGTGCAGTTGTCATGTCTACTCCCGGTCGACGACATACTAACCACCGGTCCTGGCATCCATCATTACGTGCACCTGCAGATCATCATGATACTCCCCTGGACTCCATTACCGTCCTGATGACCTCCCCTATATATCGGTCACTCCCTTGGGTCCCCTCCTCAGTCAGTACTGTTCCTGTGTTCATGCGTAAATGCCACTGTTATGTTGTCTCGTTTGTTGTTTTATTAAATGTGTCACCCGCTTCTCGACTCACAGCATCTCCGTTACAGCAGTAATATCTAACAACTTCACAACACCTACCCAATAGACACAAATCTATGTAAAGGAATAGATTTAAGAATATATGGACGAGCAATGTCAGAGCAGCATAGACTAAGATACAGTAGCATAGTAAAGAATACAGTATATACATGTATTTTTATTTAACCTTTATTTTACTACATAAGTTTACTTACTCAGCTGACATCTTCACCCAGTTTACGCCCTCATTTACAATGCAAACCATAACGAATTACTATGGGAATAAATGGAAGAGGCAAGTGGAAGGTGGTGGAAAGTAAGGAACTTCTCTGTCGGCCCTGGAGGCCATTTGAAAACATGTTGTTTTCACAAGGGCTATTAGCAGGACAATAGACATGATGTGGTCACAAAACCCCCTCTGACATAGGGTCCAGCATATCTCTTGATGATGACTGGGCTCGGGCCAACACGGGCTGCTTTATATAATTAACATTTATTTTTCCATATTTTCTCATTGTGTAGCCTACAGTGATGCCTCTTGCACATCTCAGTGCAAGAGGCATCACTACAGTCCCTGGTTCAAATCCAGGCTGTATCATATCAGACCATTATTGGGAGTCCCATAGGGCGGCAAACAATTGTCCCAGCGTCAACTAGGTTTAGCTGGGGTAGGCTGTATTTCTTTTTAACTGACTTGCATCGTTAAATAAAAAGGTTATATTTACATTTTCAAAACCTCATCCAGCGAGGGTATTGTTGTCTTAGCAAGGGAGGAGAATTATCCACCAGGGCAGACTGTGAGAGGATCACGTACAAAACGCAATGATATCCTTGGGCATGCTGTAGTCTTCAAATCTGGTGGATAAATTGTCCTTTAGCTGCTTAATGAAATCTTCCATCACCTCTCTGACAATGCTGCGGCCTGGTCCCTCTGCCTGTCGTTTCTTCAGTGTGCTGAAGTGCAGTAGCCTTCCAGATGACAAGTCCAAATCAAACATCTCAAGCTCCTAGTAAAGGCTTCAAATTTCTCTACCATGTCCACAACTGTTTCCCTCTTCCTTGTAACTGCAGATTTAATTCTTTCAAGTTACAGAATATGTACACACACAAAAAAAAAAGGTGCAGCTTTCAGTTGACGATTCAATGTTTCTTTGTAGGGCCTTTATATGGGACGGGAAGGCCACTGAAGTTCTATGCTTAGATTCAGAATTAGTCAGATTGCAAATAATTCAAACAGCGATATTTTCATTGCAAATAAGACACTGGCTTGGCATTGGGAAAAGATGGAGATGAACATTCTCTGAAACTTAGATTTTCATTATCCACCTTTATTCTTGATATTTAATGAGAGCGACATTTTATCTTGCTATCGAGCAAATTGTTCTGAACAAACGTTGACGTTAAAAAAGTAGTGTAGCCTACAGCAGGCTACGTAGACCTGTTTCTCACCAATCAACGCACAGAGAAATAGACTAAAATAACAATTGAATAGAGACAGTGATTTTTTGTGCGTAATCAGATCAAAATTACCTTATTGTCACTGAATTTATTAGGTACTAATCATGTGTGTTAAACATGTTACATTTTTAGTGTAGGCCAATTAATTGTGCTAATATTATATACTTATTATGTTCTGGCCAGCCATCATCCAATTGTTATAATAGGATTTGAAGCAATAGCCTACCCGGTGTCAACTATTTCATCACCGTTTCGCTCTGCTCTGAGACAAGCATGGGAACTGGTCTTGAAAAATCAAATTGATTTATCTTCCACTGAATCTCTGTTTGGGTATTGGTTAGCCTACAATTAGGGTGTGGAAATGGTCACATTGTACAACGCCATATTTTCCTAATGGAAATGCTAAGGGTTTCCTTTTTCATGGAATTGAAACACCATAATATTAATCAAATTAATTAAGCTAAATTTTAAAATCAATACTCATACTATGTTCTCACAAAAAAAAATGATCTAGTATAGCCAATATTGAAGACTGTCAAATGATTCTCAAACTGCCCTTTGGTGGTCAAACTAGCACCAACTAGCATTAATGGCAACAATGGCTGACAAATAACGTGCCACAAGATTTTGCTTGGTGGGCTGCAGTAGGATACACATTTTAAAGGAAGAACCACTGTATGAGATGAGTAATGCAAGATATGTAAAAAATTATAAAAGTGATTAGAGTTCCATTTATTAAAGTGGCCAGTGATTTCAAATCTAATTTGCAGGAAAACACATAAAATGCACACTGCACATGGACAGAGATGGAAATATCCATTAGAAATTTAGAAATAGGGGATTTCTATAGAAGCAATAACTATCACGGGTTGCTAATATGACTAGGATAATGCATTTGGCTGCTAGAAAATGAATGTTTACTTGAAAACAAATAGAACAGGAAAGCGCATATGAAAAAGTAATTATAAAATAATTGCCTCCACGTTTCTATGGTGGGATTTTGGTTGTAGGCCACTTTGAAGCAAGGTAAAACAAGCCTCATAATATGAAGTCCAGGTTTCAAACAATTAAGGAACAGAAAAAATATAGTGATGCTAATGACAGGCCAAACCCTTTTCTGGTAGATGAAAGGCTTCTTCTGCTATGGTATTATGGCAGTGCCCAAACATACATTAGAAGTGCATGCCACCACCTACTGTGTGGAATGTGTGTCAACCTACAGTTCTGGAGTGTGAATGTATTACACTTTGTAACAAAAAGGGGAGGGAAAAAGGACGGGGAAAAGAGATGAATGCCCTAACAACTAACCCTACACCCATTAAAAGCTCACCACTGTTCAACTACTTTGAAATACATCTGATCCTAGGTCAGCCCGGCAGCCTGGACAATTCTGATCTCCCGCACCATGAATTAACACAAATCTTTTTCCAGCGATACTACACATTCCTTTGTCTCATGTCCTCCTGCACACTTCTCACATATAGGAATCTCCTTCCTACACACTGCTGTTTGTCATAAAATTGGACATGTACGGCACAAGAGTATACCCACTTCTTCAGGCACCACTACACCACTGGTAATGTCATAAGTATTATTCCATGCTAGTTTTAAGGGTATCTATTCAATTATCTTCGAGGTTGTTTTTGAAATCCATACTTTTTGTTGACTGATTCAGTTCATTTCAAAAGCATGCCTAAACTGCATGCAGTGCAGATACATTTATTCCACTCCAGGCCATGTTGTCCTATATGTTTACAATGCTCATCCTATGATCAGAAAATGCCCAATCATATTTTCAAAGTCAAGTGATCAGGTGGCCTGTCAGCTATCACACTGTGTTAACAATAAATGTCATAGCCACAGGGATCTCCATCCCACATGAAAACACCCTCCAAGTGCACTGTGATTTTCTTAATTCCTGAGCCAAGAGTGTTTTTTTTTAACTTTCTAATAAATAAACTGCACAATCCATCAGAGCTCAAGCAAACATATTGTCAAGTAAAGACAGGATACATTTTTCTCTGATTTCCATTCTGTCATTGTGCTTTGGATGACTACTGACAACAACAGTTGACAACAACTGGGTCGGCAGAGATGGCTAAAGATATGCTGTTTCTGACAAACTCGCATGTCTAACTAACCAGTATGTCTTCAACCAGTATATTAATACCACCGCTGCTGCTAGCCAAGCTACTTACACTATCTGAAGGCTGGCTTGTTACATGCATTATGTAATGGCTGAGGTGACAAAGAAAAGTCAGAGAAGTGCCCATTGAGAGCCGGGGCTGTGATGATGTCAACTTGGCATGGTTGGACCCAGACACTGCAGAGCAGACCTACACTGTAATAAGTGGCTGACTTGCTTTGTCAAATAACCAACAAATCACTCCCATTTCTTTGGGAAAAATGGTAACCAGTGCTCATCACTCCTACATTTAATGATTCAAGTCTACAAAAGCATGCGTGTGCAGCCTACCTGACTTGATTACTGGTGTTCACAACACAGCTCTGCTGTCTTGGTATCTTCAATCATTTTCTTCAGCTCCAGCCCGCAGCTAGCGGTCTATGGGCATCGTAGTTGCGATACAGTCAAACCTGTCAAAATGCATCAGTGTTAAAAATGGGCTCACATGAGCATAATAAATCCCAAAGTTGTGCACCATTTTTAGTACAAACATTTGTTCAGTCTGGATCATTTCAACTAGGCTACATATAGCTTAGCCTGGTATATACAGTGCCTTGCGAAAGTATTCGGCCCCCTTGAACTTTGCGACCTTTTGCCACATTTCAGGCTTCAAACAAAGATATAAAACTGTATTTTTTTGTGAAGAATCAACAACAAGTGGGACACAATCATGAAGTGGAACGACATTTATTGGATATTTCAAACTTTTTTAACAAATCAAAAACTGAAAAATTGGGCGTGCAAAATTATTCAGCCCCCTTAAGTTAATACTTTGTAGCACCACCTTTTGCTGCGATTACAGCTGTAAGTCGCTTGGGGTATGTCTCTATCAGTTTTGCACATCGAGAGACTGACATTTTTTTCCCATTCCTCCTTGCAAAACAGCTCGAGCTCAGTGAGGTTGGATGGAGAGCATTTGTGAACAGCAGTTTTCAGTTCTTTCCACAGATTCTCGATTGGATTCAGGTCTGGACTTTGACTTGGCCATTCTAACACCTGGATATGTTTATTTTTGAACCATTCCATTGTAGATTTTGCTTTATGTTTTGCATCATTGTCTTGTTGGAAGACAAATCTTCGTCCCAGTCTCAGGTCTTTTGCAGACTCCATCAGATTTTCTTCCAGAATGGTCCTGTATTTGGCTCCATCCATCTTCCCATCAATTTTAACCATCTTCCCTGTCCCTGCTGAAGAAAAGCAGGCCCAAACCATGATGCTGCCACCACCATGTTTGACAGTGGGGATGGTGTGTTCAGCTGTGTTGCTTTTACACCAAACATAACATTTTGCATTGTTGCCAAAAAGTTCAATTTTGGTTTCATCTGACCAGAGCACCTTCTTCCACATGTTTGGTGTGTCTCCCAGGTGGCTTGTGGCAAACTTTAAACGACACTTTTTATGGATATCTTTAAGAAATGGCTTTCTTCTTGCCACTCTTCCATAAAGGCCAGATTTGCGCAATATACGACTGATTGTTGTCCTATGGACAGAGTCTCCCACCTCAGCTGTAGATCTCTGCAGTTCATCCAGAGTGCTCATGGGCCTCTTGGCTGCATCTCTGATCAGTCTTCTCCTTGTATGAGCTGAAAGTTTAGAGGGACGGCCAGGTCTTGGTAGATTTGCAGTGGTCTGATACTCCTTCCATTTCAATATTATCGCTTGCACAGTGCTCCTTGGGATGTTTAAAGCTTGGGACATCTTTTTGTATCCAAATCCGGCTTTAAACTTCTTCACAACAGTATCTCGGACCTGCCTGGTGTGTTCCTTGTTCTTCATGATGCTCTCTGCGCTTTTAACGGACCTCTGAGACTATCACAGTGCAGGTGCATTTATACGGAGACTTGATTACACACAGGTGGATTGTATTTATCATCATTAGTCATTTAGGTCAACATTGGATCATTCAGAGATCCTCACTGAACTTCTGGAGAGAGTTTGCTGCACTGAAAGTAAAGGGGCTGAATAATTTTGCACGCCCAATTTTTCAGTTTTTGATTTGTTAAAAAAGTTTGAAATATCCAATAAATGTCATTCCACTTCACGATTGTGTCCCACTTGTTGTTGATTCTTCACAAAAAAATACAGTTTTATATCTTTATGTTTGAAGCCTGAAATGTGGCAAAAGGTCGCAAAGTTCAAGGGGGCCGAATACTTTCGCAAGGCACTGTACATGACACAGTGAAAGTGCAACCCGATTCAGAGCTTGTGCGGAGGCCTTTTTCCATATATAGACACACCCTATGATTGAATAAAATACACTATATGTAGGCTACTGAGTTTGTTTGATGCTTTCAGCACTGGGATTAAAAATTAACCCACACTAATTATTAGAGGAAGCCAGAGATTAGTATAACCTAACAAGAAAAAGTAAAAGTTCCCGAACCTCCAACTGCCCACTGGTCTTCGCAGTTTCTGCCATTATGCTCCTGAAGTTGCCAGTAATAGTCTACACCAGCGATCTGCAACCTTTTCCATTTAAAGTGCCAAGTTATCATACCATTTCTACTGATCTGCGTGCCAGTTATGATTTTCATTAGCACATTTTCGTGGAACAGTTTCATTTATAATAAAGTCTACATATCTCAAAATCAATGCCATGTGGTTCATCAAAATATCTAAATGAAAGTGATACAAATCTCAAAGTAACTTATATTGCCAATATGAAAAGATAGCCTACATAAACCAACAAATAAACCAACAAATAAAAAGACTGCAGCCTGAAGGTAGAACATATACTGATAATACATATCCTATAAATCACATTGGCTACGCACTATTAACTTGGTCCAACCCGATCATGCTAGCAATCTTGCAACATTGTATAATATTCTGGGCCCTCCCGAGTTTCCCACACCAGTGTGCTCCGGGCAGACAGCTGTATACTATTTGCCCAGGGGATAAGAAGTAGTCAGTCAGGCTTAATTTATGACATTTTTCCCCTTTCATGCTGTGGTTATTGAAAGTGAAAGAGCTGGAAATAGTTTTCAAAAAGGCAATATTGAGGAACTATTGTCATTCTCGATGGATGTAAAAACAGATAGTTTACTTACTGTTTGAGGCGAAGAACGAGTAGCTTGAGGAGCTACACAGTGATGCTGATTTAAGACAGAAATAGTATCAGCTCCCCAAATAGGCACATTTACAGGCCTACATTTGCACGCAGGCCAGGTAGCCTAGGCTTACTTTTATGCGTAATCAGGTGCTTGTCCTTACTCAAAAATTGACAGGAGCGCTCCAAACAAAAGACAATTAATAAATTATCAACTCGTAAATGGAAATAAATGGGGAAAAAAGTGTAGCCTAGGTTGTGCGCTCTGTAAACAACGTTTCCATTCCTACAATGACAACGGTAAGACTGAAATAATAATACATATATAATAAATACATATATTGAACTGAAATGACCGTAACCAAACAAACATTGTATATTAGAAATTATGGGAATTAACAGTAAATGTGATACTGGTGTGCCATCCCCGCGGCCTCCACAATTAATTAGTCCACTGAGACTAATTGTGCCATACATTTGTTTTATATAATTGCCACTGCTCCAATAAAACAGTCTTGGTCGACCAACAGCCTATCAATCAACCAGTCGACTAAATGGGGTCAGCCCTATTAACACCTGATGCAGGTTTATATTTACACTGTTCATAAACACATTAATTAATGTGTTCATTAATATCAACCTAAAAATGTAGGCTGCGCGAGGCAATTGACATGCATTGTGGCTGGTTTTATCCATTCAACTTGTGCAGTAGCCCAACCAGTCGCAAGAGGGCAGTATTATTTATTTTACGTCGTCTTACGTCCGACTTTAATGTGCACAGCAGGGTATACACTCGTGTACACCTTGGACTGGCTCTTACATGAAACATCCTCCATTCAGGCTGCAAATGTTTCAGTTTCCTCCTCACCTCGATTGAATGGCTCGTTGGTGAAAAAAAAAAAAAACAGGCAAAATACGTGTACTGTCTTAATAAAACACAATTTTCCACCACCATGCTAAGGTGGCTAATGCTACTTCCTGATGTTGCCCACTATGTTCAGCCAGGGGTAAGCAACAGTCACGCACCATCCGGAAGTTGTCCGAAAATCCGAAAATTGTGGTGGAAAATTGTATTTTATTAACAGTATGAATATTTTGGCAGTTGTTTCCACAGAGGAGCCATTAAATTAAGCTAAGGAGGAAACTGACGCATTAGCAGCCTGAAGGGAAGACACACTGGGCACATACATCAGTTCAATGTTTAGATTTAAATTTGGTTAAATTGTCCAATAACGTGAATTCAAGGTGAAATAAAAAACAAATGACCATGTCATCGGATTTAGGTGAAAATAATACGAAATTCCATTGTGTTGATTACTTTTTGCAAATCCAATCAGTTTTCCACGGTAATTCAACGTCATCACCTTGATTACCTGTACTGGCGTCCACCTGTATATATATTGTTTTACTGCTGCTCTTTAATTACTTGTTACTTTTGATCTCTTCTTCGTATTTTTTTGAACTGCACTGTTGGTGAGGGGCTCGTAAGTAAGCATTTCACTGTAAAGTCTACCTGTTGCATTCGGCGCATGTGACTAATACAATCTGATTAGATTATTTTGGTTGAAGTGACGTTGAAACAACTCAACCCGTTTTTGCGCAGTGGGTATGATTTATGATGCCGGCCAACGGGGGACATGAGTGTATTGCTGGCTATGCACATTAGTCAGCCGTAAAATGACAAAATAATAATAGGGCCATCTTGCGGCCGTTTGGGCTACTTGCGCGGTAGATAAAAGTAACTTGGCGGAGTTTTTCTGCATTTTCCAAAGCTGTGTAGGTCATCCATATTTCTTATAGGCTGTTTCCTTCCTCTCAATGCATAACTTGTTTTTGGTCGGGCTAGGTTTGTTCATACGGTGATTTTTCGCGGACCTCAAAAGGAGTTGGAATTGTCCTTCGTTGAAGATATCGATAGCGCTAATGGTAATTACTGAAGATTCACCTTATGTGATTCTACGCTGCGGTGCTGCTATTGTATCCGATCGGCTGGGACAGCCACTACTCTCACGGAGGGTTAAGTGTTAGGACTTCTGTGAACCGGAGAGAACGAAATCGTGAATTATCCGATTATGTTATGTTGACAGCCAAGGAGCGCATGCCTCTGAATATTTTGTCTAACAAACCCAGAGAAGAGGAACTTGCCTTGTATTTAAACATGGGAGGTCAGATAACAAGAAATACCTTGTACGGTAAGGAGATTTTACATTTGAGGTGGAGGAATATTCGACTATAGATTGCATATATTTAGTAATCAAATCGTTGTTGATGTCAGAGGCTACAACGAAAACCTTGTAGCAGAAAGGGCAAATCGAGGATGATTATATATTGAGAGTTAAGGGTCAGTAATGCACACATTTGGAAAGAGTCTGCAAGAAAATTAGTGTAAGTTATGAATACTCAAGCTATGACTTCATGTGTAAATTGTATGTAAAATGCATGCAAACGTTATCACACTTATAGCAATGCAATATTTTGTTAGCCCAGAAACGTGCATGTAGTCTAGATCAAGAATGAACTTCGTATTTGCAATTTGGCTGATGGTATTTATACTTTCGGGAATAACACTCGACTTTGTTTCCCCATTAGGCCTACTAGCTGACAGATAGCTACATACTTCGAGAAGAAAATGTACTTATTATGACTTATCGCTCTGGATAAGTGTCTAAATGACAAATGTACATTATCTTTGGTTGACAAGTTGTTGTAATTATACAGCAACTGCCCCTTAAAACCAACTTCTCATTTGGAAAACAGCCTATGTGGCATAGATGAGTCAAACATTTATTCTACCGATACATTTACTGCGAAGTGTAAATAGGATAATTTGGTCGTTTTGAGACTTGTTTGTGACCGCATCACAACGTAAATGAAGGGTGTTATTTTTTGAAATGTTGCCTATAGCTGGCTTCACACAATGAATAATACATTCTGAGTGCAGCTGCACGTGATCTGATCATATTGCCTGTGTTAAATGTGTTGACTTGGAATATCCCTATGGGGCTAGTTAGGGACCATCGCCGTGACTTCAAACCAACTAAAATAGTGTGTGTATGTACATATCTCGCAACAATTTTACTGAGTTACAGTAAATCAATCAATTGAAATAAATTAATTAGGCCCTAATCTATTGATTTCACATGACTGGGCAGGGGTGCAGTCATGGGTAGGCCTTGAAGCGCATAGGCACACTCACTGGGCAGCCAGGACCAGCCAACAATAATATTTTGTTTCCCCACAAAAGGGCATTATTACAGTAAGAAATACTCCTCGGTTTCATCCAGCTGTCCAGGTGGCTGTTCTCAGAAGATCCCGCAGGTGAAGATGCCTGATGTGGAGGTCCTGGGCTTGCGTAGTTAGAGGTGGTTGCGAGGCCAGTTGGATGTACTGCCAAATTCTCTAAAATGACATTGGAGTTGGCTTTTAGTAGATAAATTAACTTTAAGGTCTCTGAAACAGCTCTGGTGGACATTCTTGCAGTCAGCATGCCAATTTCACACTCCCTCAACTTGAGACATCTGTGGCATTGTGTTGTGACAAACCTGCAAATTTTAGTGGCCTTTTGTCTCCAGCTCAAGGTGCACCTGTGTAATGATCATGCTGTTTAATCAGCTTCTTGATCTGCCACACCTGTCAGGTGGATGGATTATCTTGGCAAAGGAGAAATGCTCACTACCAGATATGTAAACAAATGTGTACAACATTTGAGTAAAATAAGGTTTTTGTGCATATGGGAAATGTCTGCAATCTTATTTCAACTCATGAAACATGGGACCAACACTTGTTGCGTTTCTGTTCAGTGTACAAATATTGAAAGCATTTAATGAGATCCAAAGGTGTACAACATGAAAATATTATGTCATTTATATTGTTTAATTTATTGACAGTCCCTAACTATCCCCTGAGATTGGAAAGCCTAAGTCAAACCAATTTTTGCCATGGTTGCACACCAGCTGGCTGAAGCTAATTGGTGAAATAATTTGTCTAACTCTTCCCACCTGCGAACACAGACAACCAACTCACGATTGAATTCAGTCAGTTCTTGATGGAGCAAATCTAACCCCTTTATTCAGGCTACTTTTGGCTAATGTCCAGGATAAAAATATGCACTTATGTGATGCTGCAAAACCAGTCTTCATTAAGGGGAGGCTATGCGTGTTTTGTTTTTTTATTAAATGAAATTGGGGTAGATGCTAATTGTTTGTTTTTATGTTTCTAAATACGAGATTCACCGGCAAAAAAGGAACATATCTTCTTCCATGGGCACTTCCGCTCTCAAAATCTATGCTATTATCAACTGTGTTACCATTAAGACTTACTTTTTGTGGGTCTTAACCTCTCTGGGATCGTTCGGGATGCTAGCTTCCCACCTCGCCAATAGCCAGTGAAATTGCAGGGCGCCAAATTCAAACAGCAATCTCATAATGAAAATTCCTCAAATATACAAGTATTATAAACCATTATAAGATAAACTTCTTGTTAATCCAGCCATTGTTTGATTTCAAAAAGGCTTTACGGAGAAAGCACACCATGCGATTATGTTAGGTCAGCACCTAGCCACAGAGAACCATACAGCCATTTTTCAACCAAGGAGAGGTGTCAGAAATAGCGTTAAAATTAATCACTAACCTTTGATCTGATGGCACTCCCAGGTCTCCATGTTAGACAAATGTTTGATAAAGTTAATCTTTGTCCAAATACCTCTTTTGTTCGCGCTTTTAGTCCAGTAATCCAAATGCAGATGAAAAGTCAAAAGTTCGCAGAAACATGTCAAACGATGTATATAATCAATCTGTAGGATGTTTTTATCATATATCTTCAATAATATTCCAACCGGACAATTCCATTGTCATTAGAAAGGAAAGAGAATGAGCGTCACGGCCACACGACTAAACTAAAGGCTTTCAGCCTGACCACTTGTTGAAACAGCTCTTATTCAATCCCCTTTCACAATAAAAGCCTGAAACAACTTTTAAAGACTGTTGACATCTACTGGAAGCCTTATGAAGTGCAATCTGACCCCATAGACACAGGATGTTGGATAGGCAATCACTTTTTTTTGCCTATCATATGAGTTCTGTTATACTCACAGACATTATTTTAACAGTTTTGGAAACTTTCGAGTGTTTTCTATCCAAACCTATATGCATATCCTAGCTTCTGGGCCTGAGTAACAGGCAATTTACTCTAGACACGCTTTTCATCCAAACTTCCCAATGCTGCCCCCTATTCCAATGAAGTTAAAACTGCTCACACTTGTTTTTAAGGACACATCTCAGATATTGCTACCCCTCCCACCTCAGCACAAGCGAGCTGATGATAGACAGGTAAATTGTCGAACCTGGCATTAGGGCTGGGAAATGCCAGTGCGCCAGTTTTTACATTGATACTTGTGCCACCTTAGCACCAGCTGAATGTAAAGCCCATAATTTGACATTAAATACAATATGGTTACTTGATTTGTTCTGACTTAATTTAAGACCATTGTTGTATATAGAGAACAATTCAACATTGTTAAAGTAGCCCAGGGATAGACATTTGAATTAGGCTTAGGCTGTATACTGTATACTGGGGTATGTGGAAAAAGCCACGGAATGGTTTTTCAATACCATCAATACCATTAAATATTTATTTTTTAAATATTTGTCACTACTTTAAGTAAATACCTGCAGTCAATTTGTACAATACGTTCACATTATTATGAATTGTATGGTAGTTTGTTTACAAGCACACAACGAGAGTCACTCACTGTTGTGCAGCATGCGCCAGGGTGATCTAATTACAGTATGTAATTCACAACTAGATAACTGTCTAAATGCTCTGCAGCTGTGCATTTGGTTTGCTAATCTAGTAGCTATCTAGCTAAGTGGTTAGCTTCTTCCAAAATGAAGCATTCGCTTGGTAACAGCAGAGACTCCCCATCTGGATCAAGAGCCTTTCTGGCTAATATTTTTTTTCTGCGTGCAGCAAACTGTGAGTAGCATTTTTGAGTTGCTTGTATAGTTTAGGTCAGAAACTGTACAAAATGTTTGCAATGCACTCGTTAGCATTCTCTATGGGATTTTACATGTACTTGTTAGCATTGCTGCTAACCTTCGGATTACAGTTTGAAAACGGCACCCCTTTTGTCCAGTGCAAGTATTACCTAAATATCCTGGTATGGCACAAGTTTGGTATGAAGGTCTGCCAAGCTGCATACTGCCCAAGCCTCATTTGAAGACCTCAAGGCACAAGTGTATACTTTAACAAATAAGCATTAAATGACAGTTCAGCCCAATCAATTCATTGGAGTTCTATTGGCAGCCACAACCTAAAAGAGTTTCACAAATAAACAAACTCTGTAAAAGCACATTTGGTTAATTTCCTGATAAAATGTCCTCTTCAAATTATGCTATATTTACATTCATGGATCAGGATACGGGAGTGTTTACCCACCACACAATATTTCTGCCTTGAAATTTAAGCAGCTGCAAATAGCCTGTGGTCTTAAATGCCTCATGATGCTCTGTTGCCAATATTAACACAGGAGGTTGCTGAGGGAAGGAAGGCTCATAATACCATTTGAAATGGTGTGAATGGAAACCATGTTTGATGTGTAAGATACCATTTCAATTTATTCCGTTCCAGCCATTACTTTGAGCCCGTCGTCCCCAATTTAATGTGCCACCGGCTGCCTGTGCTGCCTAATTGATTTGTTTCCTGGGTAGTCTGAAAAGCTCTTGACCCCTAGAAGATATGAGCTGATGAGCAAGAATAACTTTCTGTTCCTAAGGGCATGTCTAGATTAGGCTATGGACACACACGTATCTTTTATTAGGCATGCAAACATTCTCTATTTGTTGATCCTTAGACATTTTGCTTTTCAGTTTAGTGTTGACCTGCTCCCTCACAATTACTAATTAATACTGTCTGTAGGTTGGTAAAGGACTGCTATCTGTGACTGATATGTTAATTTGACAATCAGCTAAATGAAAGTCAAAAAAGAACATGAGCTACATATGCCTCATTCCCACAAATTTGTCTGAAAAATGCATTATTTGGGATGACCTAACCAGAAATATCTCCATGATAACTCGGTGTCCTTGGCATTGTTGTAATTATTTGATGAGAGATGGGGGGGGGGGGGGGGTTAACCAAGGGGAGTAGCCTAACTGTTGATTTAGAGCTTAGTGTTTTACAAAATGCCAGATGTAAGAAGTAGATTGAGTCAATTACAGCGGCATTGAAGGATGTATGTGTCAGAGCCGTTTATTACCCATGATGCATTCTTTAATTTACTACAAGTCAGATACGCCCCGCAGTAGCTTTGTAGTAGTTTTTCATTCCCTGTTATACACATTTGTGTTTCTGCTTGTTCAGGGAAATGTATACAATATGTTTTTGGGATTTCTATTTGCTGCTTCCTCTAACATGCCCAAAGCTTTGAATAGCACATTAAATGGCAATCCTATTTTCTTGCTCTTAGTCATTGACTTTGTTTTTCCTGATGACTGCCTGCAACATGTTCATAAAGACAGTCATTCATGCAGCCTTCATGCAATCAATTTAACATTAGGCACACCCAGAGATGTTGGGTTACACAAAGCTAACTGCTAGTCATCCTCATCATCACTACTGTGTCGCTTTCACCATCTCTCTGAGTATTTTAGCAGTCTTACGGTTCATCACCAAAGTTAATATCCTGGCTACCTATTCTTGTTAACTACCTTCTCAAGGGCCTTTGGAATCATGCATTTCACATTCATTAATGACTCATTAATTTCCTCCCACTTGTAACTATTGTAGGATGAAAACGTAACATGACTATAACTTACTGTTCACTGAAAGAGGGAAACGAGGTGCAACATACTTGGTTTAAGGATCTACAATCACGCCTTACAAGACCAATTAAATTAGCGCCTTGCTGGAAGCCCCACCTTCCGCAAGTGATAAGCATGAGGCTCGATTAATTCCTTCATTTTAATACCGCTCTTCACCGATCACAGGAACGGGCAGGGGCTAAACAGGTGTTGTACCTCGTTTCCCTCTTTCAGGGAACAGTAGTTATAGTCATAACGTTACCTTCCAGTCAGTCAACTTTAGTACAACATACTATGGGGAAATAATATCACGCCCTAAGCCGACCCACAACGAATACTAAATGAAATGGCCCATGGCAGACCACCCAGACCTGACCCTGCAAGATTGTGGAGGTCTGGGTATATCACACACAAGGTGCACTGCCTAGTGAATTTCTCCTGTTCCAGCTGGAGAGACGCTGCTAAGAGAGTGCCTGCCACGAGCTGGATTAGCTGAGGGATGCATCTTTCATGATCATCCTGCGGGGTACAACTGACACCATGGGAGCCTCCTGACAATAGGGGGTCTCACCCCTTGGCCAGGGTCTGTAGGCTTGACAGAGACACTCGACATGACCGATTAGGCTGTGAGATGCGTGGAAGTTGAGCGACTAGCACTCAGTGCTGGAAAGGCCGCAACAACAATAGCCCCAGGGGAACGTTTTCTATCACAGAAGTCATCATCCCCTGTAGGCGTAGGCACTGGTGAAAACACACTGCGTGACACAGATGAAATTGGGTTAATCAGAGGCAGAACCTGGGCACCCCCTATGGGGATAGAAAAGCGTGATTCACTGACTCGAGACCCAGAAACGGAATGTTCTGAGATGTAGTCGGAAAAGTTTTTTTTTCAGTTTCCTATGAAGCCTTGAGACTGAGTATGGGACACCAGCATGTATGTGTGTAACACTGCTTGCCACCAGCCTGTTGACTGTAATAGCCGGTGGCTCGTGAGCATTCTGAATTCATAGACTGAGATGCTTACTAGGGGACACAAGTTTTGAGCGGGGCGTAAAGTCCTGACCCATTTCCAGATCCAGGAAATACCAGCTGTACCAGCCGTCCTGTATCTGACATAGAAACCACTCGGATTGCCTGCGTCTGGAGACTGGAGGATATTCCCCCTCTCAAAACGGGCACTGAGGCCTTGAACAGTCAGTGTGATGACATCGTAGAAGCATGGGGGACGCGCAACAAATTTCAGATGGTACCCCGACATCACTATACGCATGATCCAGAGCAACACTGCGCATGTGTGCCATTTGGTTAGAGCAGTCAAGTGCCATCTGAAGGGGTGCCACATTGTGGACTGGGAGATTTGGTTATTTTTCCCTTTACATCACTCTCTAGCACCATGTGTCTGAATGTGGAGAAGGGACACTTCATTGATCCCACATGTGGAAGACACAACACTTCTGACACCCGTAAATACTGTGGAACTTTGGGTTGACACAACTATGTTTATGCACCAAGGTTTGCCTGAAGCATGGTCTAAGCTGGGTTCGGGGGCTCCGGCAATCAGTGATGAACTCTGATTGGCAGTGCCTCTTGGGTTATTCTGTCACAAGTGAATCACCCAACTTATTACTCTCATCATGGGGAGATTGACATACCCCTTGAGCCCTGTGAACACAATGGAATGTGGGGTAACAGAAGGGGCATCAAGCTTCCAAACTAAGTTGTGCTTCTGTGAGACTGTCAAGCCTGGATGAAGCCCAATCCCTTATTTTTTTATTTATTTAACTAGGCAAGTCAGTTACAAACAATTTTCTTATTTCTAATGACTGCCAAACCCAGACAACGCTGGGCCAATTGTGCGCCGCTCTATGGGACTCCCAATCAAGGCCGGATGTGATTCAGCCTGCATTTGAACCAGGGACTGTAGTGACACCTCTTGCACTGAGATGCAGTGCCTTAGGCCTCTGTGCTGCTCTGGAGCCAATGGACACAGGTGGCTCTGGCAATAGCTGACGTAGCACCCGTTTGGCCATAACGAAACGTGGGGGCACTGGCGTCACAAATGTTTTTGTGAAGGGGTGCACCGGTCACTCAGACCCGTGCTAAGGCCCCTCGCTCCTGGGGTTACCCAATCCAAGTGCTCGGAGACTGCTTCCCCATCAGAGGTTTCCTGCAAGCCCCACATTCCTCCAACTCCAGGAATTTGTAATAGGAATGGGATTGCCATAACGCTGGGGGGGGTAGATATGTATGATAAAGCCTCTAATCTTAGCTAGGCTAGCTGGCCTCTGACCACAGCACGGTCTGTTTAGAATAACCAAGCGACTTAACACTAGAAAAGCATACTAAACAAGATAACTACCCAAGCAATTCACCTTTAGGAAGCTGGAATAGCCAGCAGTAGCTAGCTCACCTCCGCGAGTTAGCTAACCTGGCTAGCACGCTATGCAGGGCATGTTAGCTAGCCTGGTCTCAAGTCTACATAGGACCGGATCACTGAGAAGGGACCAGGACCCTTCTGAGAAGATGTCAAGCGGTGCTTAACCAAGGCAGACACATGCGGCGAGAAGATACCCACAGAACCTTGTCACCCTCTCTCCTTTGAGTAGCCTCCCATAACCGGAAACAGAGCGCACAGGAGCCTGGAGACATAAGACTCCGCTGAGGTGCAGGCACCCGGGAGAGGAAGTCGCTATCAGAAACACCAAGCCCCCTAAAGAATGCTACACTATTCTCAAGAGAACCTGTGCCGAGGACAAGTAGGAGAACAGTGCCTCACACTTATCACCTGTGGAAGGCTGGGCTCCAGCGAGGTGTGGATTTCATTGGCCTTGTCAGGCGTGATTGTAGATCCTTAAACCGAAGTCGGGAGAGTGCTACTCCCCATAGTGTGTTGTACCGAAGTTGACTGACTGAAAGGGAACATCTGCCTGTTTTCCAAATGTTGACTGTTCTTGCCAGAGTATTATCATCAGTGCTAACTGCTGCTCTCAAAATCTGTTATTTTCTCATGTAGATATATTCAAGACTCATGACCAAACCAGTGCCAAATTGGCAAGATGTGGAATAGCAAAAAATATAGGCGTTGCAGGAAATTGCCTATTACAGAAATTACCTAATTTTGTATGAGTTTCTCGCAGCTGCACAATTCTTTCTGCTTACCAAGCAGCTCTTATCCTTATGTTTTTATCTAATGAGAAAATCGAGATGACTAACATAACTATATTTCATTTTGTTTGCACTCCTTGATATGATTTCTGAAAATGGAGCTTGAGTTAAATGCTTACTAAAGGAACATACACCCAGTCATCATCACACATTGAAGAAAGGAAGTGTTGATTGTGTGTGTACTGCTGATGCATTGCTATATTGACGTTGTGCATATTTATACAGTGGATGCCAGACAACAGCTGGAAATATTTAGGTTCCTATATTTTGTTCAGTAATACTTATCTGATCTCTTAAGTAATGTTCTTAGTTATATCTACAAACTCCCTCTATGCTTCCTGCTTTTCAGATTCTCTGGGTGGCTCCTTCCCCACCACGTCTCACCGCTGCCACCATAAGCCCACCAAGAGATGTCTGCCTATCCAGCAGTGTGGAGGCAGCAGGTCCTCCTTTCCACTGCTCTTCCACCCTAGTGCCAAGGGCTCCCAGATCGTCATGGACATGGCCCAGAGGACCGTCAAGAGACAGGCCAGTTTCTGCAACGCCATCACCTTCAGCAACCGGCCCATTGCCCTGTTCGAGCAGGTCCGCCTCAAGGTATGGACAGACTGGGAGGTGGACCATGTTTATAAGCAGATACTCTCATCTCTTTCTTTTAGTCTTAACTGTTTTCCATGAATGTTTTTGTTTGTCTCTCTCACTATGTATGTTGCCTTTATTACCCTGATTCTGTGTGGGCCAAAGCAGCATAGCAAACGTTTCCACTTCACCTATCAGTCCATCTATGTCTCGAAAGTGAAAGAGCATGGGAAGCATTGCCATGTGAGCCGTACTGTTATCTTACACGGCGAAAGCAGTGTAAATGGAGGTTTTAAATGAGGTGAGACAAGAATAGCCAGATGATAAACAGACATGTCTATTTTTGTTGTTGTTTACCATTTTGTTTGTCAAAGTTTTAACATATGGCCAACCAGAATGTGGAGTGATAAATCTTAGACAAACACGACTAATGGAATGGTTTTTAGGTTATTCACCAGCTTAACTCTCTTTTATCATGTTTTAAATGGTACAAACCTGTTTACCTGTTCTCCTCCAGATCACTAAGAAGCAGTGCTGCTGGAGCGGAGCCCTGCGTCTGGGCTTCACCTCCAAGGACCCATCCCGCATCAACCCAGACAACCTGCCTAAGTACGCCTGCCCAGACCTTGTCTCACAGAACGGATTCTGGGCCAAGGCCCTGCCCGAGGAGCTGTCCAATGAGGGCAACATCATCTCATTTTGGGTGGACAAGAAGGGCCGGGTCTTCTACCGTATCATTGACTCTATCCCCATACTGTTCTTCTGCGGGGTCCATGCCTCCGAGCCACTCTGGGCTCTCATAGACGTCTACGGCCTGACACGAGGGGTCCAGCTACTGGGTGAGTTTCACAAGGAGAAAGGACAGTGTAATGGTGGCTTATGATGCTCCTGGCCATACATTGTTCTGTCTGATTTGAGATTAGTTTACAATTCAAATTCATTTAGATGAATTTCCCATATTGATTAGTGATGGCAAGTGGTGGTTAAATGTTTAAAATGCTATGTGCCTGGTCTGTTTAAGTGCAGTTGGTGGTTTGGTGATGTCACTTTTTGTAATACTGCTCTACTTTTCCCATACACTATCATATCAAAATAGTCCATTTGAAAAAAGATGGGTTGCACAGTTGTTAGCATAACATAAATGCCACCATAGTGGAATTTGAGAACCCCCTGGGAATAGGGTTGCACTTTTTGGGGAATATTCAGAGGTGGAAACTTTCTGTGGGAATATATGGGAATTAACGGAAATATATGCTAATTAATATAGCATTTAAATGTAGATATTTTTTTGCATTGGATATATTTACCATATAACATGGAGACAGAAACATAAACATTTTACCTTATCATAAGTAGACATAATTGAAAATGATTAAATCCTTCCAATAGAATTAAAAATAAATAAAAAAATTGTAAAAAATTTAACTTGAATCAAATGAGTTGACTCTTCACATGGAATGATTTCACTGAACAACAAAAGAATGGGAATATTGAATGATCCACAATGATCCATCGCATCTCCCAAAAATGTTTTCAACATACAGTGCCTTGCGAAAGTATTCGGCCCCCTTGAACTTTGCGACCTTTTGCCACATTTCAGGCTTCAAACATAAAGATATAAAACTGTATTTTTTTGTGAAGAATCAACAACAAGTGGGACACAATCATGAAGTGGAACGACATTTATTGGATATTTCAAACTTTTTTAACAAATCAAAAACTGAAAAATTGGGCGTGCAAAATTATTCAGCCCCCTTAAGTTAATACTTTGTAGCGCCACCTTTTGCTGCGATTACAGCTGTAAGTCGCTTGGGGTATGTCTCTATCAGTTTTGCACATCGAGAGACTGACATTTTTTCCCATTCCTCGTTGCAAAACAGCTCGAGCTCAGTGAGGTTGGATGGAGAGCATTTGTGAACAGCAGTTTTCAGTTCTTTCCACAGATTCTCGATTGGATTCAGGTCTGGACTTTGACTTGGCCATTCTAACACCTGGATATGTTTATTTTTGAACCATTCCATTGTAGATTTTGCTTTATGTTTTGGATCATTGTCTTGTTGGAAGACAAATCTCCGTCCCAGTCTCAGGTCTTTTGCAGACTCCATCAGGTTTTCTTCCAGAATGGTCCTGTATTTGGCTCCATCCATCTTCCCATCAATTTTAACCATCTTCCCTGTCCCTGCTGAAGAAAAGCAGGCCCAAACCATGATGCTGCCACCACCATGTTTGACAGTGGGGATGGTGTGTTCAGCTGTGTTGCTTTTACGCCAAACATAACGTTTTGCATTGTTGCCAAAAAGTTCAATTTTGGTTTCATCTGACCAGAGCACCTTCTTCCACATGTTTGGTGTGTCTCCCAGGTGGCTTGTGGCAAACTTTAAACAACACTTTTTATGGATATCTTTAAGAAATGTCTTTCTTCTTGCCACTCTTCCATAAAGGCCAGATTTGTGCAAAATATGACTGATTGTTGTCCTATGGACAGTCTCCCACCTCAGCTGTAGATCTCTGCAGTTTATCCAGAGTGATCATGGGCCTCTTGGCTGCATCTCTGATCAGTCTTCTCCTTGTATGAGCTGAAAGTTTAGCGGGACGGCCAGGTCTTGGTAGATTTGCAGTGGTCTGATGCTCCTTGGGATGTTTAAAGCTTGGGAAATCTTTTTGTATCCAAATCCGGCTTTAAACTTCTTCACAACAGTATCTCGGACCTGCCTGGTGTGTTCCTTGTTCTTCATGATGCTCTCTGCGCTTTTAACGGACCTCTGAGACTATCACAGTGCAGGTGCATTTATACGGAGACTTGATTACACACAGGTGGATTGTATTTATCATCATTAGTCATTTAGGTCAACATTGGATCATTCAGAGATCCTCACTGAACTTCTGGAGAGAGTTTGCTGCACTGAAAGTAAAGGGGCTGAATAATTTTGCACGCCCAATTTTTCAGTTTATGATTTGTTAAAAAAGTTTGAAATATACAATAAATGTCGTTCCACTTCATGATTGTGTCCCACTTGTTGTTGATTCTTCACAAAAAAATACAGTTTTATATCTTTATGTTTGAAGCCTGAAATGTGGCAAAAGGTCGCAAAGTTCAAGGGGGCCGAATACTTTCGCAAGGCACTGTATATCTGTAAAATGATAGTCTAGAAACTAAAGCTTTGGTTGTCTTCCTCTCAGACTTCCATGTCTTCTCCCTGGACCTCCTCAATGTCTACCTCTAAGGCCTCATCTTGTTGCTTGTTGTGACTGTAAGGCCTAATCCTCACTTTCCAACCTTATTGAGGATGGCTCGTTGCCAGGATCAAAATGCCTCACATTTTTCAACCCTTGTATCGGTCAGCCTGTTGAGTGCTTTGGTTTGTGTTTCTTCCCATACAAGGACCAGTTGCTCTCTGAGGCGGCTAATGTTTGTGGGATTTGGAGGATGATTGAGGCAACAGGGGAACGAGCCTCAGATCCACAAAGCCCCTTCCACCAAGTGGCTGATAAGTTATGTTGGCACGACTGCCATATTGCATCTCCATCCCAAAGCCCTTGCTTGGAAGTGTACTTCGCCAGACTGCCAAGAACCTTGCCCTCTTCCAGGCCAAGGTGGCGAGGCACTGTAGTAATGACACCATAGGCCTTGTTGATCTCTGCACCAGACAGGATTCTCTTACCAGCATACTTGGGGTCCAACATGTATGCTGCGTGTATGGGCTTCAGGCAGAAGTCTTCATGTTTTTTGATGTATTTCAGAACTGAAGTTTCCTCTGCTTGGAGCAACAGTGAAATGGGTAGGGCACTACATATTTATTCTCTTACATCTGCAAGCAGACTCTGAACATCAGACAGGATGTCATTGTCGCCCTCAATCTGTGCAACTTCTACATGTTTTAGGCTGCTTACCGCTCTCTCCCAAAATACATCATCCAGGAGGATCCTCTTGATGGGGCTGTCCATATCGGCAGACTGTGATGTCCCCTCCAGGAGACTGTCAAACATGATGACAACACCAGCTTCAATGTGGTGCTCTTATTCTACTCACTTTGCTTGGTGAGATTGCTGCAATAACTTGATGACCCTTCACATACCTAACCATTTCCTTGGCTCTCTTGTAGAGTGTTTTCAGTGCCATGATGTCCTTGAGGAGCAGATTTAATGTGTGAGCAGCGCAGCCAATGGGGTGATGTGAGGGTAGGACTCCTCCACTTTAGACCAAGCAGCCTTCATGTTCGCAGCATTGTCTGTCACCAGTGCCATTACCTTCTGTGGTCCAATGTCATTGATGACTGCCTTAATCTCATCTGTGTGACGACCCTCCCACTCTGTCTGCCGTATTCTCTCTTTGTTCTTGTTTCCTTATTAGGATGCTGGTGGGCGGAGTTGGGAGAGTCGTCAGCTACATGGGAAACACCTGGGCCAGGTGTGTCCCAGGATAATTAGACCTCTTCCACATTCATGGAGGAGACTCTCTCCATGCAGACACCTTTGTAGATTGTGTTGTGGTTATTGGTGGCCGTTTATTTGGACACCTTTCAACATCCTGCATTATCACATTCATGCATGCAAAACACTCACTTACACTACTGATTACACACACCGTTGTATATTTTCCTTAGTTGCTTTAGTTAATAACTTAGTTAATATTTTGTTACTCCTTATCTCCACGTTGTCTCCCTTTGTTACGGGCTTTGAGCCGGTTCGTGACAAGTGGAGGCTCATCCGGGATCTTTGAACTATTGGTTTTGGAGACCGTGGAGGTACGTGTTTGGTTTGCATATTGTGTTTGAGTTTGATAGGCGCAGTATTGGTTGCCTTTGTTGTTTGGTTTGTGTGCTGCTTTGGAGAGAGATAATGGTTAGTTTCCAGGCCCTGCCTAGCCTGGAAACTCTTGTTCTACTTTCTGTTTGGAAGTCAGTCTGAGGTGAGTAAATCGGCTGTGTACCTCGGTAGGAGATTTGTGTAGGGTAGTGGAACTTGCTACCCGGAGCTATAGCTTTTTTCCCCTGATAGGCTTAGCGACGTGTTTCAATTTTGGACATGTTGGGCATGGTTAAATGTTTGTTATTTTTGTGTGGTGTCTGTGGACTGAGCAGTTGTCTCGGGGGCACATCCGTGGCTTGGTGGAATTTGCCAGCATGCTGGGGAGTTCTCTTTCCTTGCCAGCGGGCTACAGTGCGTAAATACCCACCGCAAATCTGCACGAAGACTAGGGTTGAGTTATTGTAGGTTTTGGGGTTTCTGTGTCGTTGTTCCGGGGCCCTTGTTGGTCCCCGGTTTTATGAGGGGGGGAATGTGACGACCCTCCCACTCTGTCTGCCGTATTCTCTCTTTGTTCTTGTTTCCTTATTAAGATGCCGGTGGGCGGAGTTGGGAGGGTCGTCAGCTACATGGGAAACACCTGGGCCAGGTGTGTCCCAGGATAAATAGACCTCTTCCACATTCATGGAGGAGACTCTCTCCATGCAGACACCTTTGTAGATTGTGTTGTGGTTCTTGGTGGCCTTTTGTATCTCATCTCTCTTCTGTGGTGCTCAGGGTGATTGTCATTTCTCTGGTTGTGGTCTGATGTGCTCAGCAGAGGGGTTGAGCAAGATTATTTACTTGACTATCGTGTCTCATGTACACAAGTTCATTCGCTTTCCATCAGAGGACCTGTTAGAATTATGTACTAAAGAACAGCTGTTGAAGATCGCTGAACACTACAAGGTTAAATTATTGAAATTAGTGAAATTCTGTTTCGTTGGAAGTGACTATGAATCGTTGGAAGTGACTATGAATCGTTGTGAGTTGTAAAAATTAAGAAGCACCCTGATGTTCTTTTCGTTGGAGTTTGTAGCTGTTGTGGTCTTTTGTGCCATGTTCCTGAATGTTTACGTGACTGACCATTGGTTGGGGTTGTCATGTTCTGTCTTTCCTGTCTGTTCCCTCCTGGTCTTGTGTTCTTCTTTCCTCTTAAATATTGCTTCCTATGCGCAAAGGTTGCTGAGGTCTGGGGAGGAGGAGGAGGAGGTTGGTTGGTGCAGGTGGAGGTGTGAACACATAACCCCTCATCAATTTGGGACGCAGAGGCTGTGTCAATTTGGGACGCAGAGGCTGTGTCAATTTGGGACGCAGAGGCTGTGTCAATTTGGGACGCAGAGGCTGTGTCAATTTGGGACGCAGAGGCTGTGTCAATTTGGGACGCAGAGGCTGTGTCAATTTGGGACGCAGAGGCTGTGTCAATTTGGGACGCAGAGGCTGTGTCAATTTGGGACGCAGAGGCTGTGTCAATTTGGGACGCATAGGCTGTGTCAATTTGGGACGCAGAGGCTGTGTCAATTTGGGACGCAGAGGCTGTGTCAATTTGGGACGCAGAGGCTGTGTTGTTGTTCTGGGGCCCTTGTTGGTCCCCGGTTTTATGGGGGGGAATGTGACGACCCTCCCACTCTGTCTGCCGTATTCTCTCTTTGTTCTTGTTTCCTTATTAAGATGCCGGTGGGCGGAGTTGGGAGGGTCGTCAGCTACATGGGAAACACCTGGGCCAGGTGTGTCCCAGGATAAATACACCTCTTCCACATTCATGGAGGAGACTCTCTCCATGCAGACACCTTTGTAGATTGTGTTGTGGTTCTTGGTGGCCTTTTGTTTGTTTGCTTGGACACCTTTCAACACCCTGCATTATCACATTCATGCATGCAAAACACTCACTTACACTACTGATTACTGATTACACACACCATTGTATATATTCCTTAGTTGCTTTAGTTAATAAATATATATTTTGTTACTCCTTATCTCCACGTTGTCTCCCTTTGTTACGGGCTTTGAGCCGGTTCGTGACATCTGCAATGTAGAGACCAATGTGTCTGTTGTGTCTGGGCTCTTGTCGAATACTGGTTGAGGGGTGGAGATGATGTAGTTTGTTATTCCTTGCCCACAAACATTCGACCACCCATCAGAGATGATTGCAATACAGTCTGCTTTCTCTATAATTTGCTTGACCTTCACTTGAACTCCATGGGACTCTGCACCAGCAAATGAGTAGATAAACCATGTCTGGTTGTAAGGGTGTATGCTGGGTGACGAACATTCAGAAATCTCTTCCAATACACATTGCCTGTGAGCATCAGAAGTGAACCAGTTGCATACACAGCTCGAGCAAGACCTCCATTGAGTCAAAAACTTCTGATTCCAGGCGGAACATGAGCTGTTGCTATAGATAAGGTGTCTGATTCATAATTTTCACCTCGAATAGAAGTAGTGGGACTTTTGTCAGAGGTTGCTTGTTGTGAGTGCCAAGGGAACATTATGCACTTGGCCAGATGATTCTGAATCTTTGTTGCTTCTTCACATATGATTTGGCACAGTATTTGCAAATGTACACAGCTTTTCCTTCTACATTAGCTGCAGTGAAATGTCTCCACACATCAGATAGTGCCTGAGACATTTTCCTGTAAAAATGAGGGGGGACGGACGACAAATACAATTCCATGTGCAGATAAATAGTTAGTTAGATTAACCTGTTAGATCTCTAGGGGCGCTATTTCATTTTTGGATAAAAAACGTTCCCGTTTTAAGCGCGATATTTTGTCACGAAAAGATGCTCGACTATGCATACAGTTTTGGAAAGAAAACACTCTGAAGTTTCAGAATCTGCAAAGATTTTGTCTGTAAGTGCCCCAGAACTCATTCTACAGGCGAAACCAAGATGATGCATCAACCAGGAATTAGCAGAATTTCTGAAGCTCTGTTTTCCATTGTCTCCTTATATGGCTGTGATTGCCATAGGAATGAGCCTACACTTTCTGTCGTTCGCCCAAGGTCTTAGCAGCATTGTGACGTATTTCTAGGCATATCATTGGAAGATTGACCATAAGAGACTACATTTTCCAAGTGTCCGCCTGGTGTCCTGCGTGGAATTCGGTGCGCAATTGCCAGCTGCTCGTACTTTTCCATTTGATATAGGGGAGAAACCATGTGTCCAAGAACGATGTATCAATGAAGAGATATGTGAAAAACACCTTGATGATTGATTCTAAACAACGTTTGCCATGTTTTCAGTCGATATTATGGAGTTAATTTGGAAAAAAGTTCGCGTTTTGAGGACTGAATTTTCAGATTTTTTTTGGTAGCCAAATGTGATGTATAAAACGGAGCTATTTCTAATACACAAAGAAAAACTGAGCATCTGCTATCTAACTGAGAGTATCCTCATTGAAAACATCAGAAGTTCTTCAAAGGTAAATGATTTTATTTGAAGGCTTTTATGTTTTTGTTGAAATGTTGCGTGCTGGATGCTAACGCTAATGCTAAATGCTAACGCTAAATGCTAACGCTAGCTAGCTACTTTTACACAAATGATTGTTTTCCTATGGTTGAGAAGCATATTTTGAAAATCTGAGATGACAGTGTTGTTTACAAAAGGCTAAGCTTGAGAGATGGCATATTTATTTAATTTCATTTGCGATTTTCATGAATAGTTAACGTTGTGTTATGCTAATGAGCTTGCTGATAGATTTACACAATCCTGGATACAGGGGTTTTTTCATAGCTAAACGTGACGCAGAAAACGGAGCAATTTGTCCTAAACAAATAATCTTTCAGGAAAAACTGAACATTTGCTATCTGAGAGTCTCCTCATTGAAAACATCTGAAGTTCTTCAAAGGTAAATGATTTTATTTGAATGCTTTTCTGTTTTTTTGTGTAAATGTTGCCAGCTGAATGCTAATGCTAAATGCTACGTTAGCCATCAATACTGTTACACAAATGCTTGTTTTGCAATGGTTGAGAAGCATATTTTGAAAATCTGAGATGACAGTGTTGTTAACAAAGGCTAAGCTTGAGAGCTAGCATATTTATTTCATTTCATTTGCGATTTTCATGAATAGTTAACGTTGCGTTATGGTAATGAGCTTGAGTCTGTATTCACGATCCCGGATCCGGGATGGGGAGATCAGAAAGGTTAACCATTCTGGCGCAGACGTTCCGCTAGCGACCCACCTTGACAACATCCGGTGACATTGCAGAGCGCCAAATTCAAAATACAGAAATAGTCATAAAGATTCATAAAAAATACAAGCGTTATACATCGGTTTAAAGATTAAGTTATTTTTAATCCAGCCGCTTTGTCAGATTTCAAAGTCTTTACTGCGAAAGCCTACCATGCGATTATCTGAGGGCAGTGCACCGCACACAAAAGCATGAAAAACATTTTCCAACCAAACGGATGCATCACGAAAGTCAAAAATAGCGATAAAATAAATTGTTTAGCTTTGAAGATCTTCATCCTTTTGCAATCCCAAAGGTCTCAGTTACACAATGAATGGTCGTTTTGTTCGATGAAATCCTTTATATCCCCAAAATTTTGAAATATACCTGTTCCAATTCGCCCAATATGCCTACAAAGGATCTAATAAGTTACCTGTAAACTTGGTCCAAACATTTTAAACATTTTGTAAAATCCAACTTCCAGGTACCCTAAAATGTAAAGAATCGCTAAAAGTTAAGATGGAATAAACTGTTTCCAATACCGGAGAAAAACCACACGGAGCGCGCTCTCATTCACACGCACCAAAAGTGCCTGACACTTAGAAAGCATACGACTACTTCTTAATTTTTCAACAACAAAAATATTGAACAATTTCTAAAGACTGTTGACATCTAGCGGAAGCCATATGAACTGCAATCTGGGTCCTAGAAATTCGGCTTCCCCATAGAAAAGCATTGGAAAATCCAATGACCTAAAAAAAAAAAAAAAAAGAATCCTGGATGGATTGTCCTTGGGGTTTTGCCTGCCAAATCAGTTCCATTATACTCACAGACATTATTTTAACAGTTTTAGAAACTTTTGTGTTTTCTATCCAATACTACCATGCATATCCTAGCTTCTGGACCTGAGGAACAGGCAGTTTACGTTGGGCACCTCAGTCATCCAAACTTTCGAATTCTGCCCCCTATCCCTAAGAAGTTTTAAACAACTCCTTTGTAAGATAAATGTTTGAAAATGAAACGTGTATGGAAACCGGTGAATTAACAGTCCTCAGTTAGCAGGCTCAAGCAAGCTAAAACATACATGGTAGCAAAAACGAACTAGCAGAAATTGTTAACAAGTTTGAAATGATTTGCTGTAGGTTACTATTTACTAGTTAACAAAAAAGCATCTGTCATATCAAATATATTCACCCAACCCAGTGTTGTAATCAAAACTTACCAGAAAGCATTGGCTCAGACACTGTAGTAGTGTGGGCTCAATAGCATCTCATTAGTGTGCAAGCTCTTGAGAATCCGCCGTACATGTGTTGAAGAGTGCACTGCACGTGATGAAAGAATGCACTTTGCATGCAGAGGGTTGCAATTCCATTGACTTGGGGATACTTTAACCAAAATATGCCACAAGACCCAGATTTGCCTTGTGTATCCCACAAAAAAAAGGTTCACTGTTATAAGCTAAACTTTTTGATCACTTTAACCTTTCTGATCTCCCCATCCCGGATCCGGGTTCGTGAATACAGACTCAAGCTCATTACCATAACGCAACGTTAACTATTCATGAAAATCGCAAATGAAATGAAATAAATATGCTAGCTCTCAAGCTTAGCCTTTTGTTAACAACACTGTCATCTCAGATTTTCAAAATATGCTTCTCAACCATTGCAAAACAAGCATTTGTGTAACAGTATTGATGGCTAACGTAGCATTTAGCATTAGCATTCAGCTGGCAACATTTACACAAAAAAACAGAAACGCATTCAAAAAAATCATTTACCTTTGAAGAACTTCAGATGTTTTCAATGAGGAGACTCTCAGATAGCAAATGTTCAGTTTTTCCTGAAAGATTATTTGTTTAGGACAAATCGCTCCGTTTTCTGCGTCACGTTTAGCTATGAAAAAACCCCTGTATCCAGGATTGTGTAAATCTATCAGCAAGCTCATTAGCATAACACAACGTTAACTATTTATGAAAATCGCAAATGAAATGAAATAAATATGCCATCTCTCAAGCTTAGCCTTTTGTAAACAACACTGTCATCTCAGATTTTCAAAATATGCTTCTCAACCATAGGAAAACAATCATTTGTGTAAAAGTAGCTAGCTAGAGTTAGCATTTCGCGTTAGCATTTAGCGTTAGCATTAGCGTTAGCATCCAGCACGCAACATTAACAAAAACAGAAAAGCCTTCAAATAAAATCATTTACCTTTGAAGAACTTCTGATGTTTTCAATGAGGATACTCTCAGTTAGATAGCAGATGCTCAGTTTTTCCAAAAAGATTCCTTGTGTATTAGAAATAGCTCCGTTTTATACATCACATTTGGCTACCAAAAAAAATCCATAAATTCAGTCCTCAAAACGCAAACTTTTTTCCAAATTAACTCCATAATATCGACTGAAAACATGGCAAACGTTGTTTAGAATCAATCATCAAGGTGTTTTTCACATATCTCTTCATTGATACATCGTTCTTGGACACATGCTTTCTCCCCTGAATCAAATGGTAAAGTGGAAGCAGCTGGCAATTGCGCACCGAATTCGACGCAGGACACCAGGCGGACACTTGGAAAATGTAGTCTCTTATGGTCAATCTTCCAATGATATGCCTACAAATACGTCACAATGCTGCTAAGACCTTGGGCGAACGACAGAAAGTGTAGGCTCATTCGTTGCGCAATCACAGCCATATAAGGAGAGAATGGAAAACAGAGCTTCAGAAATTCTGCTAATTCCTGGGTGATGCATCATCTTGGTTTCGCCTGTAGAATGAGTTCTGGGGCACTTACAGACAAAATCTTTGCAGATTCTGAAACTTCAGAGTGTTTTCTTTCCAAAACTGTCAAGAATATGCATAGTCGAGCATCTTTTCGTGACAAAATATCGCGCTTAAAACGGGAACGTTTTTTATCCAAAAATGAAATAGCGCCCCTAGAGCTCTAAGAGGTTAAGCAAAATTCCCCAAATTCCAGGGCTTATTCCCAGAAAGTTTCCGACCCTTTGCAACCCTACCTGGGAAACAAGGCATCTATTCCGAAATGTTAACCATTCTGTTTGATGGGTTTACCGCAAACAGTTTAAACTCATTTCAAGAAAACGTTTCACAGCCAACAGATTTTGCAAAGTAGAAACTATAAAAATAAATATTTCAAGTTGAAGAGATATTTGTTAAGATTTGTAGTTGGCCTCCCGGGTGGTGCTGCGGTCTAAGGCAGTGCTAGAGGCATCCTTACAGATCCGTGTTCAATCGCGGGCTGTGTCACAGACCCACGAGGCGGTGCAGAATTTGGCTCCGCGTCGCCCGGTGTAGGGGAGGGTTTGACCGGCTGAGATGTGCTTGTACCATGGTGCTCTAGCGACTCATAATGGTGGCCAGCTGTACAGCGTTTCCTCTGACACATTGGTGAGGCTGGCTTCCGGGTTAAGCGAGCAGTACGGCTTGGCAGTGTTGTGTTTCGGAGGACGCATGGCTCTCAATCTTCACCTCCCCTAAGTCCTTACTGGAGTTGCAGCGATGGGACAAGACTGTAACTACCAATTGGATATCACGAAATTGGGGAGGAAAAGGGGTTAAAGGTACCATTTAAAAAAGAGACTTGTAGTTAATGTTATTACCAGTATCTGAAGTTTTAACCAGCTCTCAAACTGAGTGTCTGAGTAGCCCTTTCTACTCACAGCTCTTGTCATCCCGTATACGGTTTATAAATGGAAGATTTTTTTTCAATGATATGCACCTAAATTGGAACGCAGTGGCTGTACAGTAACATGCTATACATGACGTCAGAGCTCTGGTTCTCCACTTCAAAATGCTGTATGGGTTTTGACTGACAGCCATAATAAACCTGAGCACCGCACGTGACAAAAAGATGCCCCCATCCCTCTCACTAATTGGGCTACTTTTGCTGTAAATCGAGAGGAGTATTATTATTATTTTTCTGAAAGATGAGACATTGAGGATTATAATAAATACTGCTTTGATGTCATTCAAGCAAATCACACACCCGGGGATCCAAATGTTCACATTTCAAACTGGCTAATATTGGCTAGCTTGTTAGCTACTTCCATACACATAATGAGAGAACACCTCACTCCGACCATTTTACTCGCCCTAGCAGAGCTGGTTATCTAGAGCGTTGGTGACTAACTGCTGGCAACAATTTAATTATGCTTTTTTGCCGACCATTTACTGATACCGGCCATATTAAACAGGTGTTTTTGTAAATTCATCAGTTATTCTGCGCTCTCTGGCACCCTCTGAGAGTGCTTTGAAATTGGGGTAGGTGGCCAGACTAAATTTAAGAAAGCACTGAAAAGATGACTTGCGTAATCACAAGTCATGACGTTAATTCCCTGCATGAATCTGCAGGTAGCTAACCAACCAAGATCAATGTTAGTCAGTTAACATTAGGTTATAGCTAGTCAATCAAATGGCTCTTTCTGCCAAAATTAGAAACGTGTAATATGAGAAAATGTAGCTTCCTAGACTATTTTACCCGTATACATCATTCGTGGTTGGACGCATCAGATGCCATGGTTGCCCTTAGTTTGAAGATGTAATCTGGAGATTGGTGTTTTCTCCATCTCCTTAGCTATCATACTCAACTCAATCCTCCACAAAGTGGAGAACAACACTTATGCAGTTTTAATACACACACACACACACACACACACAAAAAGCTGCGCTAAACAGGATTACCTACACATACTGACCAGCTCAACTAGACAGAAGCGTGCAATATGGCAGACCAATCCACACTCCTCTCTCGGCATGTCCAGCCCACCCATTATCTCAGCCAATCATGGCTAGTGGGAAGGTTGCTCTCTTTCTGTGGACAAACCAACTAGGCTCGTAATTTAACAATTTTATTAGTATTTGCAAATGGCATACAAGTTAGTTATTAAGGCATGTGAAAGTTCACATGTTCCAGAAGGCATTTCTGCTCAAAAACTCATTTTGATTTTAAAAGCATTACGTTCAAACAGCTCTCCTGTGAAGTAGTGACCCACGACATATGCCTAGTTTCCTGAAACAAGTCACAATTAATGTAAAATGCACATAAAATCAACAGTGTAATGTTTGGATTCAGTCTTGTGTCAGATGAACTGTTGTGTCCTCACCTTTTGGTCTGATAATTTCACCATCTCCAAAGTGTTATTTTCTTAATTGCTACTATGGGCATGCATTTAGTTCTTCTGTTAGAAACATTTCACTTTGGCCCTATCCATATACACTAATGGAAATGAGTCTAAGTGGTTAACATTGATAGGAGTGCAGTCTGATATTTGGAGCTGAAAATAGCCATATTACTGTCAAATAGTGCTAGTATACCTTCCTAGATTTTGCTTAATCCTAAATTGCTCTTGTTAGAGTACAACTCTGTCATTCACCTCTTCAGAAAATTCAAAGTCAAGATGGAAAGAAAACACCTTTCAAATTCCCCAAAACTTTAATCAACATGGGGTCGTTTTCAAGAATCGTTACCCTTAATAAAAATAAAACAAGCTCCCATATAGTGTAGATTAGTACCATTTAACCTAATTTCTGGTTGCTTTAAACTGACAACAAGAAGTGTGCTATCTTATTTTGGGCTGTTTGGTATCCAGCGCTAGAGTGTGACTCTCTGGAGTTCAGTGGCCTTTCTCTTGTTCCTCAACAGACGTTGAGTAGAGGTGATGTCAGGAAAATGGCGTGACTGAAGCCATTTTCCCCGACGTGAAAAAAATGGAAAGTTTTCCCTGGGCTACGAAAGTGTAGGTTGTGTTGTATTGTGGAAATCACTGCAATTATAGTATGATAGCTAAGGAGATGGAGTAATTTCTGGCATTTTGATTGCAAATGAGGTCGAAAAGAGTTGTTGTATAAAACACCTGTCTCCAGATTACATCTTGGGCAACCATGGCATCCGTGACAGAGATGGAGAAGGGTCCACCCATGTAACGGTTACTAACTCACTTGTGTACATCGCTCTGGTCTGTACAATTTACCTTATTTTAGTGCCCAAAAAACATAATACTTCCAGATCAACTGTAGTATCAATACCATTGTAAAGCACAATTTCTCCCCTTTCCAACAAAATCAATGACGAGACCTTCATGATGCCCATCTCTGTATGATTCAAGAAGGCAATGAGCTCTGTCTGGTTTAAAAAAATGGCGGGTGGGGAAGCGAAACCTATTGCGTGATAGTGAAAGGGAGAGATGTCGTGTGGGGAAACAGCTTTTTTCACCCAATCTGTCCAATTTATCACCTAAAATGTAAATAAAATAAATAGAGTTTATATAATGTCATTACATACCTATTTGAATCAATGTTGTTCGGGCAACGCTAAAGTTATCTTCAGGAGTAAACAGCGGCTGTCGCTGCTTTTGAGAGTCATGATGGCTTACAGTGATGACCAAAAAATTACTAGCTATCCCCCTTACCCTGTCCCTTTCTTATTTTTAAATGGCGAGAGAAGTGCTACACCTGGTGGAGAGAGGCTGTAAGACACATATTGCGTTGCTTTATTTGTGCTGTACGTAGTAGTCACCAACACTCTGGATAACATAAAAACAGCCTAACCAGCTCTGCTAGGGCGAGTAAAATGGTCAGAGTGAGATGTTCTCTCATTTGTGTCTGGAAGTAGCTAGCCAATGTTAGCCAGTTAGCTTGGGTGCTTGACTGCCCAACCCTACTCCTCGACCAGAGCGTACAGAGCGAAACGTCCGTTCGTAAAGCAATCTGACAGCGCTGAGTTTTACAAACGCCCATAGCACACTCTGGCACTCCAGATTAAATTTCCAAACTCACCCCGTGCTATAAACCAGCCTTTAGTCTTGAAAGCTTTGGTTATTTAGGTCATGGCCTCCCATGTGAATCCTTACAGAGATGGGTGGGAGAGAGGGTGTGAACGATGCTGAATGGGTGTGGACAAAGAGCTCTCCAGTAGGTGTACCAAAAAATTCAAGGGCCATTTTCTCAAAAGTGAGCTAAAAGTTTATCAACTTTCAAAGCAGAATTACTTTCCCATTGTTCCTTAACTGTAGTGTATGATATACAATTTTCTAGCTCTGAGTCTCTACTTTTATCCCATGGAAAAAACATAATTTAAAATGTTGCTGCAAAAGACCGAATCGGTCGGTCACGTTTAGTGAAGTTACATCAAAGCTGAATCAATGTCTTAGAAGATCACATTGATTAATTCATGTTCTGCATAACAGAACCAAATAAAATAGCATAGTATAACGTTACTGTCACATTTTTGGTTGGTCAGCTGAATAGTCCACCAAACATTTGTGGCCAAAACTGCAAATGTCTTTAAAATATCATCCTCTTGTCCCACATTTGGGTATATTTCATGTGGTCACCCTAAATGGACAGCCTATCCACAACAAAATTAACAGGCCTATCTAATTTTATCATGAGAACAGCTAACTACAATTCAATCAAAAAATGTAAGATCATCACATTTAACCACATTCCACTTTGTTCTGGCGTGCGTACAGTCTCCACTGATGGGACTTCTGTATATCCCTCAGGAAACGTCTCATCTTGGCTTGTCAGTTCCATCCTCTCAACAGTCCCTCTATAAAAAATAATCAGATCAAACTACTAACTTTCTGAGGTCCTTGGTTGAAATGTTTTCTATATTCAGGGAACTAGCCTTTGTTTCAATTGGTCCGGATCATTCAATTGAAGTTTGGAAGGTTATAGCCGACCAGTAACTTGGTTTGTTATTGCAAATTTTGTAGTGATGGTAGAACGTCGATTTAACACAAGTTTCACCACACTTAGCTACTTGCTAATGTAAGCTAGCTAATAGCTTGAAAATACTTCCAATAGTGTCAACAATCTTCAGTCACGGCTGCGAGGTAAAAATATTGCCATTGATGAGCAATGTCAGTCTGTTAATGTACTCCATCTTCTGTTGGGATTGTCATTGATGTACTGTTCTCACACTTTGCTTACTTAATATCTAGCAAACATGTTCAAAACTGGCCAGCTGTGTAGACACTCATGCACAGCCTATTCTTGTTTGCACCGTCTCAGCGGATTAATTAAATGCATAGTTCAGAGATTTTTTTTAAAAAGGAAATGTTTTTCAAACAACTATAATCAAAATATTAATTGTGAAGAATACTTTACAAAGTGCCCAGCTTTGGAGTAGTTAGGTATATTTCCCTGCTTTGAGAGGAGCTGGCTAGTAGATACCCAGAGACCTCCAGCAGTTGCGCTAAGCTAACGATCTGTTACCTTTTAACTTCCTTCAAACTGCACGCAAATATAAAAATGGTATCCATGAGTTTGCCTGACTCTGGGTAAGTACAGTAGGAAAATACCCCAAATAAAGTATCCCTTTAAGCCTAGATACTCTCATACTTGTCTACACTGACTACCCTGCTGCCCTTTCACAGCAGCCTTAGCCCTAAGTCAACTTAAGGGTCACTTCTCTATCTGTCTTCGTCTATAGCCTAAACATCACCATTGAAGAGCATGATATATATCAAAGTGTTAGTATTGCCCCGGCAGTTGGCCACAGTTCAAGGAACCCATAGTCCCTTAGATATAGGTCGGCCATATCAAAGTCTCCCCCAGTGATCTGGCACGTGCTCAGTTTCCTAACAAAGGGGACATTTAAATACTTAATGATGCCAAATTTCACCTGTTGTGCGTCAAGCTATTATCATACAATCTGTCAGGAGGTTGGTCCTGTAGGATAGGGGTGAGTTTAGTGAAAAAACAATGCTTTGGAGTACGTGATTTTGAGAGATGACCTTTATTTGGTTGTTTTAAGTAAACGTGAAAGAAATGGAAAATTTGAGAAAAGAATGAGGACCATTTTCACATTGATCTCAAGGTTTATAGTTTATGGTGACTGTAAGGGATCTAAATCAGGAAATGTAAAACTTTTGTGTGACATGGTGTGTAATTTGAACTAGTGTGACCAGTTCAATATCCTAAATCTTGTCCACCACTGAGGCTTAACTGTCTTCCATGTGCGTGACAATATCTTGACTAGTTTTCAACTGAACTTCAATCCAACTTTCACTCTGTGTTCCAGTCAGAGATGTGTGCAGTCTTAGTGCATACAGTTGAAGTCGGAAGTTTACATGCACTTAGGTTGGAGTCATTAAAACTCAACCACTCAACAGATTTCTTGTTTACAAACTATAGTTTTGGCAAGTCGGTTAGGACATCTACTTTGTGCATGACACAAGTCATTTGTCCAACAATTGTTTACAGACAGATTATTTCACTTATAATTCATTGTATCACAATTCCATTGGGTCAGACGTTTACATGCCCTAAGTTTACTGTGCGTTTAAACAGCTTGGAAAATTCCAGAAAATGATGTCATGGCTTTAGAAGCTTCTGACAGGCTAATTTACATCATTTGCGTCAATTGCAGATGTACCTGTGGATGTATTTCAATGCCTACCTTCAAACTCAGTGCCTCTTTGCTTGACATCATGGGAAAATCAAAAGAAATCAGCCAAGACCTCAAACAAATTGTAGACCTCTACAAGTCTGGTTCATCCTTGGGAGCAACTTCCAAATGCCTGAAGTTACCACGTTAATCTGTACAAACAATAGTACGCAAGTATAAACACCATGGGACCACGCAGCCATCATACCGCTCAGGAAGGAGACGCGTTCTGTCTCCTAGAGATGAACGTACATTGGTGCGAAAAGTGCAAATCAATCCCAGAACAACAGCAAAGGACCTTGTGAAGATGCTGGAGGAAACCGGTACAAAAGTATCTTTATCCACAGTAAAACGAGTTCCATATCAACATAACCTGAAAAGCCGCTCAACAAGGAAGAAGCCACTGCTTCAAAACTGCCATAAAGTAGCGGAATACTGTTTGCAACTGCACATGGGGACAAAGATCATACTTTTTGGAGAAATGTCCTCTGGTCTGAGGAAACAAAAACTAGAACTGTTTGGCCATAATGACCCTCGTTATGTTTTGGAGGAAAAAGGGGGAGGCTTGCAAGCCAAGGAACACCATCCCAACTTCGAAGCACGGGGGTGGCAGCATCATGTTGTGGGGGTGCTTTGCTGCAGGAGGGACTGGTGCACTTCACAAAATAGATGACGCAACATCTCAAGTTCAAGCTTGGTTGCAAATTGGTCTTCCAAATGGTCAATGACCCCAAGCATACTTCCAAAGTTGTGGCAAATTATTGGAGTGGCCATTAAGTCCTGACCTCAATCCCATAGGAAATTTGTGGGCAGAACTGAAAAAGCGTGTGCGACTAAGGAGGCCTACAAACCTGACTCAGTTACACCAGCTCTGTTAGGAGGAATGGGCCAAAATTCACCCAATTTATTGTGGGAAGCTTGTGGAAGGCTACAATAAACGTTTGACCCAAGTTAAACATTTTAAAGGCAATGCTACCAAAACTAATTGAGTGTATGTAAACTTCTGACCCACTGGGAATGTGATGAAATAAATAACAACTGAAGTAAATCATTCTCTCTCCTATTATTCTGACATTTCACCTTCTTAAAATAAAGTGGTGATCCTAACTGACCTATGACAGGGAATTGCTACTCTGATTTAAATGTCAGGAATTGTGAAAAACTGAGTTAAAATGTATTTGGCTAAGGTGTATGTAAACTTTTGACTTCAACTGTAAATGTAGCTGCATGTGTCTTCTCTTTGAATAATCTGGTGCGTAGTCTTTCATGTTTGATGGATTGATTTTATGTCAGTTACATTAGTGTAACTGAAGCAGTTCCTCAGTACCAGCTGTAAGGAGACTGCTCTGTGCTATACATTCATTTCCCCTCATATTTGTTGTGAGGCAAGACTTGAGTGATGTGGATAATAAATAGTAGCTAGTGGCACAATGCTATATACAGTATTATATTAAGATAGTATGTGTAAGTAAATGCAGCACAGTAGAGAAGGGGTGGAATGTAGAGTTTAAATCACTGCCTGTTCAATTCAGTTTAATTCCACATATTCGGTCACCATTCCCTCTAGGGACATGTGGTGATCTGTGACTTTGCTTTAACATGTCACATAGAGAAACATTTCTGGTCAAATGTACAGCACAGTAGTGATTGATAAAATATCCTGAGAATACATTTATGTTGAATTAACCTTTCTGATCTCCCCATCCCGGATCCGGGATCGTGAATACAGACTCAAGCTCATTACCATAACGCAACGTTAACTATTCATGAAAATCGCAAATGAAATGAAATAAATATGCTAGCTCTCAAGCTTAGCCTTTTGTTAACAACACTGTCATCTCAGATTTTCAAAATAAGCTTCTCAACCATTGTAAAACAAGCATTTGTGTAACAGTATTGATGGCTAACGTAGCATTTAGCGTAGCATTTAGCATTACCATTCAGCTGGCAACATTTACACAAAAAAACAGAAAAGCATTCAAATAAAATCATTTACCTTTGAAGAACTTCAGATTTTTTCAATGAGGAGACTCTCAGTTAGATAGCAAATGTTCAGTTTTTCCTGAAAGATTATTTGTTTAGGACAAATCGCTCCGTTTTCTGCGTCACGTTTAGCTATGAAAAAACCCCTGTATCCAGGATTGTGTAAATCTATCAGCAAGGTCATTAGCATAACACAACCTTAACTATTCAGGAAAATGGCTAATGAAATGAAATGAATCTATTTGCTCTCAAGCTTAGCCTTTTGTTAACAACACTGTCATCTCAGATTTTCAAAATATGCTTTTGAACCATAGCTAAACAAGCATTTGTGTAAGAGTATTGATAGCCTAGCATTGAGCATGCAACATTTTCCACAAAAAACCATAAAAGCATTCAAATAAAATAATTTACCTTTGAAGAACTTCAGATGTTTTCAATGAGGAGACTCTGTTAGATAGCAAATGTTCCTCAAAAGTCATTAAAACGCAAACTTTTTTCCAAATTAACTCCATAATATCGACAAACATGGCAAACGATGTTTAGAATCAATCCTCAAGGTGTTTTTCACATATCTATCGACGATAAAATCCATCGTGGCAGTTTACTTTCAATTCTGAAGAAATGGAACGCGCATGGACTTACTGATTACGCACACAGGACACCGGGCGGGACACCAGGTAAATGTAGTCTCTTATGGTCAATCTTCCAATGATATGCCTACAAACACGTCATAATGCTGCAGACACCTCGGGGAATATACAGAAAGCGCAGGCTCATTCCTGGCGCATTCACAGCCATATAAGGAGACATTGGAACACAGCGCCTTCAGAATCCGGGGCATTTCCTGTATGAAACATCATCCTGGTTTTGCCTGTTGCATTAGTTCTGGGGCACGCACAGATAATATCTTTGCAGTTTTGGAGACGTCAGAGTTGTCTTTCCAAGGCTGTCAATTCCATGCATAGTCGAGCATATTTTTGTGACAAAATATTGCGCTTAAAACGGGCACGTCTTTTTATCCAATAATGACACAGCGCCCCTATAGGTTCAAGAGGTTAACCAATGATTTCAGACTTTTCATAACTTAACAAGATCTGTTATCTTGTTTGTATTACCAATGGTGGTGGTAATGTTTGCATTCCTGGGGTGTTATTACTCAGATCTCTGAGGATCTCTTGCTCTGTTTCATCACAAGCTGCTACAGTATCAGGGGAGTGTAGCTCAGTAGCTATAGCCACCCATGTGAGGAGTCAAAGGTGATCCAGAGGCTGGTGCGACTGCTTGAAAGCCGATATGGTGTTGCATAACCAAGGAAGCTAAATGAATCTGCCAGAATCAAACTGAGCCTCGGGGTCTTCTAGACCAACAATGCTGCCCCTGCAATTTAAGTAAGATCTGTTACATCACTAGGCTCTCTTCCTACTCACAAATATCAATACAGAAAGGCTTGGTTATTATACCGTTATAAGCCAGTGACGTTAAGGATACACTTAGCTAAGGCTAATCCAAAGCCCTATAGAAAGATTAAGAAAAGGTATCCTCTAATAGAGTACATTATAAAACTGGTGGTTTGGACCCTGGATGCTGCTTGGACGAGCAGTGTTCCAAGCCGTGTTGTATTGGCCGTCACAGACACACCTATGGCTGCTAATTTTCAGAACGGTTATCACTGCACTTCCATAAGATTATCATGTTCATGTTGTTGAATCATCTCTTGTACTTATCTGAAGTCGCACATTATTTCCTTTTGCCTGGCATTTTGTCTGTTACAGCCTGTCTGACCTCGGAAACAGAGTTGTACCATATAAGTGGTGCCCAGACAAGACAACTTTTTCTGAGCCAGTCGAAATCACCCATCAACAACATTATCATGACATATCCCAGTAGAAAAAAAAGCTAAAATGAAAATGCTGCAGGTTCAATGTGTGACGTGACTGAGTTTGCTGAAGTTGGCTAGCTAGCAAATGACAAGAATGTTATACAGCCTGTATAAATGTACACGTGGTGTAACCTTTCTGAATTAAACTAAACAAAGTGAATGGCTAACTGTGTGTTTTGAGTGGAACTGCTTATGTATATTCACCGATACCAACTTGAGTGTTTCATACTATATCCAGATACATTAGGTTCTCGTCACTCTTCATGAGGCGAAATACTGTATGTTCCGCAGAACTAAGCTCCTTTGCTAAGTGTCTCCACATTAACATTTAACTAATTCACTGCGCTTCAATTTTTACCATATTAAAATCATGAATTGTTGTACAGCCCCTCTACACACTCAGTCTCTAATCACATTTTAAATGCTCAATCACTGAAACAGCAGGACATTTGCACATGATGTATTAGTGTGATCAGCAATTACAAATTTGTTCTTAGACCTCTCGAGGTTAAGATGTGTATTTGGGAAGATGTTGTTGCCTTTTTGTGGTAAATGTGTTCTTTGTTCAGGATTTTTTAAATAAAATGGAGTGTGTTGATTCCTGTGAATAATATAGTCCATTATTCAAATATCAAAGCTTGATAAACCATAGACTAGAGTACAGTATAAGTGCACTCCCTTAGAAATGCTCTAGTCCCCATGACATTGTTGCCCAGGATAATCTGCCGCTGTAACGAGATCAATCATTTTGGCACAGTTTTTGGCCTATGCTGCTGGGATGCTACTTCTCACATCCAAACATTTCACACTGGACCTCCAACTGGACTAAGAGGACAAGTAGAATGTGGTATGGCCTTTCATCAACATCATACTATACACCAGGGATCCCTAACTGGCATCCCGCTGGTGATTTTATTTAACATTAAAAAATACTTATGTCATGCAATAAAATGCTAATTAATTACATAAAAATCATACAATGTGATTTTCTGGATTTTTGTTTTAGATTCCGTCTCTCACAGTTGAAGTGTACATATGATAAAAAATTACAGACCTCTACATGCTTTGTAAGTAGGAAAACCTGCAAAATCGGCAGTGTATCAAATACTTGTTCTCCCCACTGTACCTTTTGACTATTGGATGTTCTTATAGGCACTTTAGTATTGCCAGTGTAACAGTATAGCTTCCATCCCTCTCCTCGCTCCTACCTGGGCTCGAACCAGGAACATGTTGTCGTGTCTTTGGCTCTGCCGGATTAAGTGATCTGACATGCTATTCTATAAAATCCTTTCTCTGTAATTAATATTACCTGATTGAGCTAATCATGTAAATGTAATTAACTAGAAAGTTGGGGCACCACGAAATAAGATTTATAGTGATTTTATCTTCCGAATAAACTCTTAAAGAACTAGTAATATTTTACATCGATAGCAGTCAATATTAATTGTCACTTTTTATTTCAATCTCATCTAAAAGTTGTAAATTCTTGGTTATCTTCACGAACCCTGGCTAACAATTTGAATCAGCAATACAACATTGGGTTAATTATTTATTTACTAAGTACCTAACTAATCACACAGAATTACATATACACAGAATGAATCATACCTTGATTACAAATTATATCATGAAGGAAAACGTCCCTAGAGGAGGGAACTTATATGACTATCTAACTTGCTATCTAACTGGGAGTCTCGTGAGTGAAAACATCCAAAGCTCATCAAAGGTAAACGATTTAATTTGATTGCTTTTCTGATTTTCGTGACCAGATTGATTGCCTGCTGCTAGCTAGGGATAATGCTATGCTTGGCTATCGATAAACTTACACAAATGCTTGTCTTGCTTTGGCTGTAAACAAAGAAAAAGGGCTGGGTTTGAGTGAAAGAGCAGGAAGACTGAGGAACAAAGGGAGAAGCGGTGTCTATATCGTAAATACAGTATCTTATGCATTCTAAATTACCGCCCATTTGGAAAAGGAAAATGCAATAAAATTTACTCTGAGCTGCGCTTCGGTAGGTTGGTGGTAGATGGAAGGCCGTGTTGCCCAACCGAGTCCTTTGAAGAATGTCTCAGGTGCTAAATTGGGTATGTTGTAGTAACGTCGTTGTGTGGTAGACGGGATACTCTGTCTGTTCTTTCCTAGCCCACGTTTGCAGCTGATGTTGCTAACTCAATGGCTAGGAGGTATCACTTCTGTAGTGAATAAGAGTTCAAAGTTCATACAATTCGCAACCACAGCTCACGCTGAGGTTGGCTTAGTTCTGTAGTTGACATGTTAATCCTTTTAACGTATGGACCGTCGTCCTCACATCCTCGGAACAGGAGGATACATTTTCGTCAAGGCTTTATATAGTGTGAGTATAACAGAACTGATATTGCAGGCAAAAGAATGACAAAATCCAATCAGGAACGCAGCGGTTTCTAAATAAGAGTCCCTTCCTATGCTTCCCTATTGAGCAGTGAATGGGATATCAACGAGATTCATTTTTCTATGGCTTCCTTAATGTGTCTAGTATCACAAGACATAGTTTCAGGCTTTTATTTTGAAAAATGAGCGTGTACAACAACATTGCGTCAGTGTCCACCTGATGGCTCTTTGTGTATTTCTCGCGCAAAAGACAGAGTTAGCCATTTTCCCACCCGGTCTTACTGAAAAAAGCTCTGTCCCGGTTGATATATTATCGAATAGATATTTGAAAAACACCTTGAGGTTTGATTATAAACAACGTTTGCCATGTTTCTGTCGATATTATGGAGCTAATTTGGAATATTTTTCGGTGTTGTTGTGACCGCAATTTCTGGTAATTTCCGGTCGTTTTCTCAGCCAAACGTGAAGAACTAACGGAGCTATTTTTGGCTACAAAAATAACTTTTATGGAAAAAAGGAACATTTGCTATCTAACTGGGAGTCTCGTGAGTGAAAACATCCAAAGCTCATCAAAGGTAAACGATTTAATTTGATTGCTTTTCTGATTTTCGTGACCAGATTGATTGCCTGCTGCTAGCTAGGGATAATGCTATGCTTGGCTATCGATAAACTTACACAAATGCTTGTCTTGCTTTGGCTGTAAAGCATATTTTCAAAATCTGAGATGACAGGGCTAAGCTGTGTTTGAATATATTTCACTTGTGATTTCATGAATATGAATATTTTCTAGTAAGATTTTTTGTCTGTTGCGTTATGCTACTTAGTGTCAGTTGATGACAATTCTCCCGGATCCGGGATGGGTAGATCCAACAAGTTAACACCCCGGCCGTTTTACAATCTAAGCAAGATGCCCTCAATCTCACACAAATTATCAATGAACCTACCAGGTACCACCCCAAATCCGTAAACACGGGCACCCTCATAGATATTATCCTGGTCAACCTGCCCTCCAAATACACCTCTGCTGTTTCAACCAGGATCTCAGCGATCACTGCCTCATTGCCTTTATCCGTAATGGGTCTACGGTCAAATGACCACCCCTCATCAATGTCAAATGCTCCCTAAAACACTTTCTAATCGACCTGGCCCGGGTATCCTGGAAGGATATTGACCTCATTCTGTCAGTAGAGGATGCCTGGTTATTCTTTTAAAAGTGCTTTCCTCACCATCTTAAGTAAGCATGCTCCATTCAAACAATTTACAACCAGGACAGATATAGCCCTTGGTTCACTCCAGACCTGACTGCCCTTGACCAGCACAAAAACATCCTGTGGCGTACTGAATTAGCATTGAATAGCCCCTGCGATATGCAACTTTTCAGGGAAGTCAGGAACCAATATACACAGGCAGTTAGGAAAGAAAATAATAGCTTTTTCAAACAGAAATGTGCATCCTGTAGCACATCCTGTAGCACAAACTCCCAAATGTTCTGGGACACTAAAGTCTATGGAGAATAAGAGCACCCCCTCCCAGCTGCCACCACCTTATAAATCCACGATAATTGAGAATTTCAATAAGCATTTTTCTACAGCTGGCCATGCTTTCCACCTGGCTACCCCTACCCCGGTCAACAGCCCTGTACCCCCCACAGCAACTTGCCCAAGTGTCCCCCTTTTTTTTTCACCCAAATTCCGATAGCTGATGTTCTTAAAGACCTGCAAAATCTGGACCCCTACAAATCAGCCGGGCTAGACGATCTGGTCCCTCTTTCTAAAATTATCCACCGCCACTGTTGTTCAACGTCTTTCATATCGTCTGAGATCCCCAAAGATTGAAAAGCTGCCGCGGTCATCCCCCTCTTCAAAGGGGGAGACACTCTAGACCCAAACTGTTACAGATCTAGATCTATCCTGCCCTGCCTTGCACATTCATACATCCCACTTAATAATATACAGTGCCTTGCGAAAGTATTCGGACCCCTTGAACTTTGCAACCTTTTGCCACATTTCAGGCTTCAAACATAAAGATATAAAACTGTATTTTTTTGTGAAGAATCAACAAGTGGGACACAATCATGAAGTGGAACGACATTTATTGGATATTTCAAACTTTTTTAACAAATCAAAAACTGAAAAATTGGGCGTGCAAAATTATTCAGCCCCCTTAAGTTAATACTTTGTAGCGCCACCTTTTGCTGCGATTACAGCTGTAAGTCGCTTGGGGTATGTCTCTATCAGTTTTGCACATCGAGAGACTGACATTTTTTCCCATTCCTCCTTGCAAAACAGTTCGAGCTCAGTGAGGTTGGATGGAGAGCATTTGTGAACAGCAGTTTTCAGTTCTTTCCACAGATTCTCGATTGGATTCAGGTCTGGACTTTGACTTGGCCATTCTAACACCTGGATATGTTTATTTTTGAACCATTCCATTGTAGATTTTGCTTTATGTTTTGGATCATTGTCTTGTTGGAAGACAAATCTCCGTCCCAGTCTCAGGTCTTTTGCAGACTCCATCAGGTTTTCTTCCAGAATGGTCCTGTATTTGGCTCCATCCATCTTCCCATCAATTTTAACCATCTTCCCTGTCCCTGCTGAAGAAAAGCAGGCCTAAACCATGATGCTGCCACCACCATGTTTGACAGTGGGGATGGTGTGTTCAGGGTGATGAGCTGTGTTGCTTTTATGCCAAACATAACGTTTTGCATTGTTGCCAAAAAGTTCAATTTTGGTTTCATCTGACCAGAGCACCTTCTTCCACATGTTTGGTGTGTCTCCCAGGTGGCTTGTGGCAAACTTTAAACGGTACTTTTTATGGACATCTTTAAGAAATGGCTTTCTTCTTGCCACTCTTCCATAAAGGCCAGATTTGTGCAATATACGACTGATTGTTGTCCTATGGACAGAGTATCCCACCTCAGCTGTAGATCTCTGCAGTTCATCCAGAGTGATCATGGGCCTCTTGGCTGCATCTCTGATCAGTCTTCTCCTTGTATGAGCTGAAAGTTTAGAGGGACGGCAAGGTCTTGGTAGATTTGCAGTGGTCTGATACTCCTTCCATTTCAATATTATCGCTTGCACAGTACTCCTTGGGATGTTTAAAGCTTGGGAAATCTTTTTGTATCCAAATCCGGCTTTAAACTTCTTCACAACAGTATCTCGGACCTGCCTGGTGTGTTCCTTGTTCTTCATGATGCTCTCTGCGCTTTTAACGGACCTCTGAGACTATCACAGTGCAGGTGCATTTATACGGAGACTTGATTACACACAGGTGGATTTTATTTATCATTAGTCATTTAGGTCAACATTGGATCATTCAGAGATCCTCACTGAACTTCTGGAGAGAGTTTGCTGCACTGAAAGTAAAGGGGCTGAATAATTTTGCACGCCCAATTTTTCAGTTTTTGATTTGTTAAAAAGGTTTGAAATATCCAATAAATGTCGTTCCACTTCATGATTGTGTCCCACTTGTTGTTGATTCTTCACAAAAAAATACAGTTTTATATCTTTATGTTTGAAGCCTGAAATGTGGCAAAAGGTCGCAAAGTTCAAGGGGGCCGAATACTTTCGCAAGGCACTGTACATTGTATTTAATTGTTTCACTTGTACATTTTTTGTACTCTTTTATTTGCGCTTCTGGTCAGATGCTAACTATATTTGGTTGTACTGTACTTGACAACGTTGAATCTAATCTAAAAGTATTCTCTATTATTTTACAATGTAAATATATTGGAACTGAAATATTTCCTGTATATAGTATGCTTATTTACTTGTTTGTCATTTCTTATTTCATAATCATTGTCATTCATTATTGCATTGTTAGGTTTTGAGTTAGCGAGAAAGGTAGTCACATGCACAAGTACAGTGAAATAACTTGAATCTACTGAAGCACAAATTCGTATCACTCTTTTGGCCTAGACCTGCTTCTCACTCTTGACCTATCATCCTCTGCTCCCTTCACTGCCTCAGCATACGACAGCTTCTGTTCTACTCCACAACCTGTCTCTCTTGCACTGGGCATTTCTGATCCCCAGCAACCAGTGGAGGCTCCTCAGAGGAGGAAGGGGAGGACCATCCTCAGTGAATTTCATAATTATAGTGAAACATTAAAATTATCCATTTTAGGTAAAATTATACTAAATATATTCACATCACCAAATATTTGATTAAAACACACTGTTTTGCAATGAAGGGCTACAGTAGCCTCAACAGCACTCTGTAGGTTAGCACCATGGTGTAGCCAGAGGACAGCTGGTTTCTGTCCTCCTCTGGGTATTGACTTCAATACAAAACCTAGGAGGCTCATGGTTCTCACCCCCTTCCATGGACTTATACAGTAATTATGACACCTTCCTAAGGACATCCTCTAACCTATCAGAGCTCTTGAACTGACATGTTGTTCCCCCCCAATCTAAGGATCAGAGAATGAATATAGTACTGGAAGTATAAGCTACAGCTAGCTAGCACTACAGTGAATAAAATGTGGTTAGAATTTGACTCTGAGACAATAGTTGAACAGTTTTTAACAATTTAATTTATTTTAAAATGGTGAGCGACTGTAGCTATTTTCTTCATTTAGCTAGCGAATGCAGCTAGCTAGTTTAGCCTACTATAACAGAGAGGGATGCTATGTTAGCTATCTGGCAATGTATAATCAAAACTCGAACTCTTCCAAGTCAAGGTTAGCTACGTATGGATCAGCCAAAAGGCAAGGATCCACTTTGTCCAAAAATGTCACTCCCACTGGGCCCGAATCACCATCCTTTGCATGACCATCAGGGAGAGGCTCGAAGGTTTTAACCACCCCTGCCACTACAGGTAATTCATCTTCACTCTCATCAGGTTCAATTTCTGAGCCATCAGAGAAGGCAGAATATGGTTTGTACTTGGTGCCATTCTTCCTCAACACACATCTTCCCTCTTCACTCTGCTCTTCTCCTTCTTTCTCGCCATCCATAACCATGTCTACCAGGGAAACTTTGGTTCCTAGCCTTTCACAGAATATTAGTTACACGATTGTCTGAGTTGAGCCAGATAGTGGCTTGGTATGTAAAATCAGTAGTCTGATTTATTGATGATTTATACTGGTAAAGCTAAAAGAAACTGTCAGTTGGTTTTCAATGTTTGTACAGAATTCCCTGCTTGATGATGTGGATGCGGGAGAGGGCACTCGTGGCAGATGTGCGCTCTACCCATATCTATCATGTGAGGATGGCGGGCACTTGTGGCATGTGTGCCTTCTATATTTAACTCCATGGCAAGGTATTTTTTTCCCCTAGAGTCGATGTACACACCCCTGCGAGATACTGGGGTGCAAAAGAGCAAAAATATAAAAACAATATGGGGAGGAGGTAGTTGGGTGTGCTATTTACAGATTGGCTGTGTACAGGTATAGTGATCGGTAAGCTGCTCTGACCGCTGATGCTTGAAGATATGTCTCCAGCTTCAGTGATGCAAAAATGTTTTTTAAATTTGTTTATTCATTCCAGTCATTGGCAGCAGAAAACTGGAAGGAGAGGCAAACAAAGGAGGAGTTGGCTTCGGGGGGGACCAGTGAAATATACCTGCTGGAACGCGTGCTACGGGTGGGTGTTGCTATGGTGACCAGTGAGCTGAGATAAGGCAGGAGTTTACCTAGCAAAGACTTATAGATGACCTGGAGTCAGTGGGTTTGGCGACGAATATGTAGCGAGGTCCAGCCAATGAGAGCGTACAGGTCGCAGTGGTGGGTAGTATATGAGACTTTGTTGACAAAACGGCTGGCACTGCGATAGACTGCATCCAGTTTGTTGAGTAGAGTGTTGGAGGCTATTTTTTAAATGACATCGCCAAAGTCAAGGATCGGTAGGATAGTCAGTTTTACGAGGGTATGTTTGGCAGCATGAGTGAAGGAGGCTTTGTTGTGAAATAGGAAGCCAACTCTAGATTTAATTTTGGATTGGACATGCTTAATGTCAGTCTGGAAGGAGAGTTTACAGTCTAACCAGACACCTAGGTATTTGTAGTTGTCCAAATATTCTAAGTCAGAACCATCCAGAGTAGTGTTGCTAGTCGGGCGGGCGGGTGCGGGCAGCAATCAGTTGAAGAGCATGCATTTAGTTTTACTAGCATTTTAAAAGCAGTTGGAGGCCACGGAAGGAGTTTCGTATGGCATTGAAGCTCATTTGGATGTTAACACAGTGTCCAAAGAAGGGCCAGATGTATACAGAATGGTGTCGTCTGCATAGAGGTGGATCAGAGAATCACCAGCAGCCAGAGCGACATCATTGATAAATACAGAGAAAAGAGTCGGCCCGAGAATTGAACCCTATGGCACCCCTATAGAGACTGCCAGAGGTCCAGACAACAGACCCTCTGATTTGACACGCTGAACTCTATCGGATAAGTATTTGGTGAACCAGGCGAGGCAGTCATTTGAGAAACCAAGGCTATTGAGTCTACCGATAAGAATACGGTGATTGACAGAGTCGAAAGCCTTTTCCAGGTTGATGAAGACGGCTACACAGTACTGTCTTTTATCGGTGGTGGTTATGATATTGTTTAGGAATATTACCCCTCTGTGGAAAGGTGAGACTCTTTATTTCTAGGATGCAGACAGGCCTCACAAGACTTGTCTGAAGGTCCCCCTGTACCAGTTGAAAAAATGAATGGAAATAAGAGGTTAAATATCTTATCTCACAGATTTAGGACAGACACTTCAGAACAAACTAAATTTATATTTTTTGGTGGGACTATCTGTTCTATGCAGTGAATCTTTATTTAAATGTGTTTCTATGGGCTAATAGCACTAAGGCCGTGTGTGTGTGTGTGTGTGTGTGAGCCCCCACTTGTCACGAAACGGCTCAAAGCCCGTAACAAAAGGGAGACGACATGGAGATAAGGAGTAACAAAATATATATTTATTAAATAAGTAACTAAGTATAATATACAATGGTGTGTGTAATCAGTAATCAGTAGTGTAAGTGAGTGTTTTGCATGCATGAATGAATGTGATAATGCAGGGTGTTGAAAGGTGCCAAAGTAAACAACCAAAAGGCCACCAAGAAACACAACAAAATCTAGAAAGGTGTCTGCATGGAGAGAGTCTCTTCCATGAATGTGGAAGAGGTCTATTTATCCTGCGACACACCTGGCCCAGGTGTTTCCCATGTAGCTGACGACCCTCCCAACTCCGCCCACCGGAATCCTAATAAGGAAACAAGAACAAAGAGAGAATACGGCAGACAGAGTGGGAGGGTCGTCACAGCTAGCTAGTGGAAGTAACAGATCCAAGTAATTTTGGTGTACTCTTGTTAATGTGTTATTTATGTGTCAAACACGCTTTAATAAACTTTACTTGTTCTTTATATCTTACTCTGTATTGTTTCCTTTTAATGGGCCTAGAACGTATATAACATTTAGATGTTCATTTAGACGTTAAGAATTTTGAATTTTTGCTACGGTGTTGTCTGTTCTGTTGCATTACTCAACTGTTGACCCAACGCAATAGGTGACCTGTCACGAACCTGTGTTCTGGTTGAGTTGTTCCCCTCTTTAAACACTAACTGACGTAGCCTGGTAGTGGACATTTTGGCGAACCCTAGCCGGCAGGTGTTACTTCAATATACTAAGGTCATGTCCACAAAAATACTACAGTAAATACTACAGTCGTCTTCATAAACACTGAATAATGTAGTATACTTTTCATGTCAGCAAAGACACTACAGTGAAAACTATCGTATAGTAATACTACAGTCTTTAGAACATATACTAGAACCAAACCAAAATATTCTCGATTCACAATAAAAAAAAAATTACATTTCTTGTTAGCTGTAGAAGTGCAGTGACATGAATAAGTCACATTTTGCTCACACAATATGAGTAATGTTGGAGTAATCAAATAACCTTGTTTTTTTTTGTCCTCCTTGGTAATTAAATGATTAGCGGAAGGTGTGGGTCAGTATAGTGGTCTTCTTTCCAATATGGAAGGAGTTCCAAGAATCTGAAACATCTGGCTTTGGGCCAGAGAATCCAACTTGATGCCCCAAGAATGATACGTACGCAGCTCCTCTTAAATTTGACATCTCAAAGTCAGAGTTCATTGAAACAGACACTCACCAGCCCGTTCACAAAAAATGGATTGCTCCTATAGAGACAGTCACGTGCCCATAGCTTGCTATTTAAAGCAGGCAGACCGGCATTGAGGCATTCAGTTACTGTTTGATTGAATGTTTGAATGGACCAATCTTTCCACTATTTTGTAGTTATTCTGTTTTCTCCCCGGTCCCTAAATGAAACAACACCAGTAAATTTGTCTAACTAGATTACTGATGCATTCATTATATCGATGTAAGATATTATTCTGTTGAGCGCTACTTTATTTAGTCTTCTTGTGCAACAAGTTATAACCGAAGAGAAGCTGCTTGTATCTAACTATAGTTGACAAACAAATGTTGGAAATTCTAAGTAGAAACGTATATAATTTAGGGGTGAAAGTAGCCAGTAGTCTATACGGTCCGGTATGGAGTAGGCCTATCAGCAAAATGAATGATGCTTGATCGAACTGCACAGGTAGCCTACTTTTTGAAGTCATTTGACAATCGGATGAAAACCTCACGCAACACCCATGATGCGTGAAATAGAGCATCCACAGACCGTGAAAACAACAGTTTATGGGATAAGATGTTTACATGCCACAGTATCCTGTCTAAGATCTGCATATCCCAGGCATTTTATCTGGGTTTCTCATAACCGGGATACAAGCTTTTTCAGGTTATTGTATGTGGGATGAGAGATTTTATATTTGACCTGTTTCAAGAAGCTAGGTGTATGTTGCACGTCACTACTTCACAGGAGAGGCATTTGAATTTGATTATTATATTTTTGGGGGGCAGAAATGCCTTCTGAAATTTGAAAGTCACATGCCTTAATAACTTGTATGCCATCTTTAAATAAGAAATACAACCTTCCTGCTAGCCATTATTGGCTGAGATAATTGATGGGCTGGACATGCTGAGAGATGAGTTCGGATTGGTCTGCCATGTAGCATGCTTCTGACTATAACATGAGCTGCTCAGTATGTGTGGATAATCCTTTCTACCACAACTTTTTTTGAAAGATATGAAGAACTGAAAAAAGTTTTGCTACTGCTCTCAACATAGCGCTATTAACTTCAGGGCAGCAATCGACAAAGATCAGTGGGATAAAGTTGTGGAAGACGATCGTGCCATGCTGACGCTCTCTGACTTGCCTGAAAATTAATCAGACAATGAGGTAATCCGTGATTTAGGTAAAAACATTTTAATTGAACCAGACATTGTAGAGTCTTCTGATGACAGTGGTAGGGAAGAAACGGTGATCAACAGTGTCGTTGACAGAGTTTTGAAATCAGTGGAATGCTCGGTGAAAGCAGAGATTGTCAAATGCGGAGAGTGTCCAAAAGAAAACGCAGAAGGCTGTTGTATAAAACACCTGTCTCAGGATTACATCTTCAAACCATCCTTGACAGAGGGAGAAGCATTCATCCATGTGTAAGGGTAAGTCTAGCTACATTTTGATGGTAGAGCATTGCGCTTGCAACGCCAGGGTTGTGGGTTCGGTTCCGACGTGGGACCAGTATGGGGGAAAAAGTATGGAAATGTATGCACTCACTACTAAGTCGCTCTGGATAAGAGTGTCTGCTAAATGACTAAAATGTAAGTTAAAGCGTACGGTTAGCAAGCTAGCTAACAATACGTGTATGATCTGTGTAGTAATATTATTGGTATCAGAAATGTATTTGCATTGCTAGTTATAGCCTAATGTTAGCTAACATTGAACCTAATTAGTTTGCTTTAGCTACCTGCAGATTCCTGTATGGTAGTATTGCTGCATTCAAAACAACTGGGAACTCAGAAAAATACTTGAAGTCATGACGTCAGTGATGATTTCTGGTCGGAAAGTCGGAGCATTTGAAAGAGTTCTGCTGGAAGTGTTGTTGGACAGCCTCTCTGGTCTAAAAAAAATATGTGATTGGAGACATAGCCATGTGTAGGGTGCAGTCTTTCAGATGGGACGTTAAATTGAATCTGTGGTCGCAATAAAATCCCATGGCACTTATATCGTAAGAGTAGGTGTGTTAACCCCAGTGTCCTAGCTAAATTCCCAATCTCATACAATCATGGCCACCTAATCATCCCCAGCTTCCAATTGGCTCATTCATCCCCTCTCCTGTAACTATTCCCCAGGTTGTTACTGTAATTGAGAATGTGTTCTCAGTCAACCGACCTGGTAAAATAAGGGTTAAATCAAATAAATAAATGATCTCACTCTGGACCTCGAGTCATACATACGTACAGTTCACAAACACATTTCCTTCACATGCTCTCTTTTGTACAATGAATGGGCTCTGCCTCTTATGTCAGTCAACCCCTGGCCTGTGCCCCTTTCCGCTCTTCTCACATATCCAATATGGCTAATTTTAGCCCAGGTTTAGAGGGGCAGGTTAATTTTGTTCTGCTGCCTGTCCCTAAGCATGCTATGATGCAGATATTTTTGTATTAACCCAAGGTTTGTTTTCGCTGCTAAGGCTGTCTATGAGGCTGTCTCACTCAAGTTTGCAAATTTAGCTCAAGGGAGATTAGAGATGAAATGGTATGAAAATTTCATGTCACTATTATCAGTATTATTGCGGTATTGTTAAAATGTGCTGGAAATGTTCAAAAAGTACTGATACACACACTGAAATCATTTCACCAAGTTTTATTTTGAAAACAACAAATACAATTTGCAGCACTATGTACTTTTTGTGTGCATAAATATTCAAATAATAACATTAACATTAAAGATGGCACCATGTGGCCATGAGGTAAAAGTTTCCCTAGTGCAGGTTTTAATGAATACAACCTTAAGTAAGCAAATCAAATGTGCATATAAAGGCAACACAAGTAAGCAATGTGCATGTAAGAACAATACAACCATATGTAAACAAATCCAATGTGCAGGTGTTGACATTAAAATAACACAATATGTAAACAAATCAAATGAACAGCACTGATTGTATGTCCGTTCTCTCCTTCATAAAGAAATAAGGTGCTGCTGGCCTAACATCCTGTATGTTTGCGTCTTTGTTCACTTGAGATTGAAATCTAAAAATGTCATCATATTTACTTTGTCCAGTTAAAGTAGTGATCTGCGAGGGGAGACAAATGTGCCCACTGGCACTGAACACTCTCTCTGATGGCACGCTGGTTGCTGGGATGCACAAAAGCTTACTGGCAACCCTCGCAAGGTGAGGCAGCTCTGATGCATGGCCCCTCCACCACACCAGTGGATCCTATTCTGCTGGAATGGGTGGCAGCGGCATTCCACTTTGTCTTTTGGGGTGGTCGGAATCTGAATCTTTACCTCAACAATGCAGCAGAGAGGTGATCTTTCTCAGCAACCCAGCCAGGCCTTCCCCTCTGATGCCGCTGTGGTGGTGGTGGAGGTGCCTCTGGTGCTTTGTGGTTCTTCCCTGACTTGTGCAGCTGCCAGCTTCAAGGCTTCCTGGACACAGCTGTCAGTGTCAACTTTTGCAGCCTCAGGCTCATCTAAAAAGTTCATTTTTGAAGCGGGGGTCAATGAAACAAGCCATGTGCATGACTATCTTTGCCTTATCTGTCCCTTTTCATCTCCTTGGTCAGGGATGGCTCTGTATCCTTTTCTACCAGAACATCACAGGTGGTGTGGTCCAGGACAGGCTTGATGGCTGACAGTGTCGCTTGTGTGTCTGAAGCAAGTGCATCTGTAAACTTGCTCAGAGGTTCAAGGAGCTGGCACTGTCGCTCCATGACACTTATGTCGGCATCAGATGCCATGTTCCTCTTTCTCCAGCCAGTGTCACAGACTGGCTGCTGTTGGCTGAGGAAACGCTCAAGCATCCCATCGGGTCACCACATCATGGAACAGAGCGTTCTGTGGCATGTTGAGGGCACCTTGCTTTTCTCTCAATTCTCTCCTTCTCTTCCAGCTCCGTGAGAAGCCTTGGACCAGATGACGGCAGGCCTTGAGTGCTGTGTCAACTCTCTGAATTTTCAGGGCCTTTGAGATGGCCAGGTTCAAAATATGACCGAAGCACACAAGTCACAGATCTGGGAACTCTTCAAAAGCCTTGATCATGTTTGTTGCATTGTCTATGGTTATGCAGACCAGGTCTTTCTTGTTTATCCCCCACTTTTCCAGCATATTATCAAAAAACTCTGTTGTGAGCCGAGTGATCTGGGAAGAACTGTTTCCAGGCAGTTTGATTCCAGTTGCTTGTCTGGAGTGTGTTAATGGATAGTGAAGCTGATGTAGCGTTGACCACCCCCACTTTCACTGGTCCAGAGGTCAGTAGATGCAGCAAACCACCTTGAGCCAAACTTTTTCCAACATCAGCTTTAACCTGGTAGTACAGGTTTGGGATTTGTCTTGGAAAATAATGTTCATGATGGCACTTTGTAGTGAGGCACGGCAGCCTCAGAAAGCCAGGCCTCTCAACAATTTGAAATGGCATCATGTCAATATGAAAGGGCTGCAGTCCTGCCTTTTTAAATACTTGCTCGAGTGTCTGTGTCACAACTGTAGAGGAGGGACCCATAGCATCACTGTGTTTGCCTGCTGCACGCCCACTCTGTAAACAAGGGAGTTGCAAATGTATTATTATTATTGGTGTTATACTGTAAGTATTATTCACACACACACACAGTCTATCTTCTGTGTTGCATTTGAGTGTATGCAATGACCCCATGCACAATTTACATAAATACAAATGAGTCTTAAGGCAGTGATAGCAATGAGCCCAACAATTGACATAAATGTAGGAGCCTTTCTATAGGACTCTATAGTGTTTCTCCTGTTGGAACACTTTTACAACCAAGTCGACGACTGACGGATTTTAAATGAACAAAATATGTTGGTTGGGTGACTAAACTGCATAACGTGTTATCGTGTGCAATGGATGAATAGAGTCTGCAGACACATGACGCATACAGCAGCAGAACAACGTGTAGTGTTTTTTCAAGAGTAGGTAACACTGAAAGCTTCAGTTTACATTATTGGCAAGCTATTAGCAAGTTAGACAGACAAACCGTGAGTTTTTCAAACCAAGGTAATCAAACACGGTTTTAATGATACTTACAATTTGAAACGGTAATAGTAACCATTGGGAATTTTCCCATGGAACGGTAACCGTTTCATCCCTAAGGGAGACTATGTATTGGTGTTGAGCACAGCCAAAGGAAAGGGGAAATGGTTGGTGCTTCAGAATGTCTGTTCCTTCAGTTGCAGCATTGGCCATCTCTATACCACCCAAAAACATCCCACATAAACAAATTTGTTTATCATATACTCTATACTCTAGTATCCCTCGATCGTGTAGTGCTTCCTATAGACATTTGTGGAATACTGTAAAATACTGTACTAGTCATTGTAACGGTTTTATTTAGGTGAAGGAGAGTCGGACCAAAATGCAGCGTGGTATTCTTGATACATATTTCATAAAGAAGAAAACAATACAAAAACAACAAACATAACGTGAAAACCTATACAGCCTATCTGGTGACAACAAACACAGAGACAGGAACAATCACCCACCAAACACTCAAAGAATATGGCTGCCTAAATATGGTTCCCAATCAGAGACAACGATAAACACCTGCCTCTGATTGAGAACCACTCCAGACAGCCATAGACTATGCTAGAAACCCCTACTATAATACAAACCCAATACCTAACAAAAAAAACCAAGACAAAACACACCACATACAAAACCCATGTCACACCCTGGCCTGACCAAATTAATAAAGAAAACACAAAATACTAAGACCAGGGCATGACAGTCATGTAATTCTTACTTTGGAATATTGCAGTATACTGGAGAATAGTATACTATACAGTATATTGTATCCCTCAAACTTGTAGTGCTAACTATACACTTTTGTAGTATACTGTGTAGAATAGTATACTACACACTGTACTATCCCTCGACCACATAGTGCTTACTTTAGGATTTTAAGATCGATTTGACTGCTAGCTTTATTTATGCTGATTTGATTCGAAAGTGCTGTCATTGGGGAGCTCATGCTGGGGATTACCTCTGAGTTTTACCCTCGATCGAGTAGTCCTTAATATAGAATGTTGTAGTATACTGTATAATATTATACTCCACACTGTAATATCCCTTGATTGACTGTTTAAAAAGAATACAACCACACGTGAATACAATTAATTTAGAAATGTTTCAAGAATAATACAAAGTTAATGTATTTCCTTTGTGGTCTTAGTTCAAACATGTTACCCATTTACAGCTAACGCACATGAAGCAATACTATTATATACTATGTTCTAAATACCACAGTATTCACTAGTGTTTTTTGCAGACTTTGTAGTATACTAGTGTTTACTTTAGTGTTTTTACAGAAATTACTAGTATACGATAGTATTCACTAGTGTATTGCAGATATTACTGTAGTATACTTTAGTATCCACTGTAGTGTTTTGTGGACATTACTAGTATACTGTAGTAACACCTGTCAACTAGGGTTTGCTAAAATGTCTCAACTACCAGACAACCCCAGTTACTGTTTAATGAGGGGAACACCTCAACCAGACACAGGTTCTTGACAGACCAACTATTGAGTTGGGTCAACAGTTCTGAGAAATGCAACAACCAGACAACACCTTTAGAAAGAATATCAAATGTTTATTAGAGTTGTAATATGTTAAAATTAGACACATTCTAGCTAGGTCCATTAAAGGGAAACAGTACAGAGTCAGATATAAAGAACAAGCTACATTTTATTTAAGCTTAGAGGATTAGGTTGACTTGTTTGACACACATAAATAACACATTAACAAAAGTACACCAAAATTACTTAGATCTGTTTCTTCCAATAGATGGCTTTCTGATATACAACAGTGCTTTCACAGAGCTTTAGCTGACCAAGTTCACAAGATGACCAAAAACTGTGATAAACAATACTGTTCTACTGATGGTTAAAAAAAAATAAGTGAACCACTGTATTTACATAAACAGATATTTTAGAAATACAAATGACTTCACTTAGACAGTCACCTTATTGGAAAAGGGCTCTGCCAAAAAACTACCTGGACCTCATACCAGCAAAACCTCTCCAAACAAACCAACTGAAAACAAAAGGGCATTATTACAGTGGCTTTATACAATGACATCTTGAATATTGTCACATTTAATAAACTCAGTAGCTATGTTTTCATTAACTTGTCCAGTGATTTTTGTTGCATTTTAGAAAGTTGATATAGATGCAACAATTGTCTGCTAGGGTTAGTTTCCATTGAACCATCTTGTGTCAATGGAAACAACTGGAGGTAATGTCACACCAACAAAAAATTGAAAATGTAGTGTTCAATAAAAATGTAGTGTTTCCATTGCACATTAATAAATTGGTGACCTATATGCCTGTCCAAATATTTCATGTAGACTGCGAAAGCCAGCATGGATAGAATGTACTAGACTAATATTTGCCATTCTCTAATATATTCATATTCTCATGCGCCACCGTATCATGGTCTGTGCCATGGTGAAACTTGTGTTCCTGTAGATGTGAAGTAATCGGATGGTGAAACTTGCCAGCCAACTTGAAAAGCAAGGCGAAGCAATTCGGGAAAGTTAGAACAATCGTTGCCCTGCAATGAAAACACTTATTTTTTTATTTTCTTGGTTTTGCAGGCATTTGCCATTTAAAATAGCGCATATAGTTGCGTGATTAGCCTACATTACGTGCCCGGCATAACTTCAGAAGTATTCGGAAATCATTTATTTGAAAAAAAAATCATTCTGCCATTTGTTGCAATACATTTTGACAAAATCCATCCCTGTCGAATGGATAAAATGTTTTTGAGCTTTTAAAATGTCCCCTACATCTACTGTCTCCATTAGATATGTCGCAATTTTTTGTTGTTGTTGCGACATTGCTTTTGTGGAATCACCCTGGATCAATGGAAACCTGCCTACTGATGGTCGAACAACACATCCCATTCAGAACAATCGACAACGCCCCAAATATTATCTCAAGACAGCACGGTGGCCAGAAGTGGTTGCTTACAGAAATAAGCCAACGGCAACGGCGCCGTACAGCCTATACACACACAAAGGACCTTCCAGGTACAAAGCTCTCACCTAAACATGACCGCGGGGTAATTTTATACATTTCATGCATGTCCTCCCCAAATAAGCGTGTCCAGAGAAACACTGACCAAAATATTGGTTCCTAGCTTGTCACAATATTCTTAAATAACAAGATTGTAACTGATTGAGGTGAGGGTTATGGTGATGCCCATCTACTATGGAATTCCAGGTAAAGAGCACGCTGAGGCAGAAATGCAGTTCAGTTTAAGAGTCTTTATAGATGCAGCGAATGATTGACAGTTGGTCGGCTTTGTTTGGAGTATGGTTGATCTAAAAGGAAAGGTGGGAATAACAGCAATGAACATATATAATTCATTGATTGTTTAAACTTCTTATGGCTGAGATACCGCTAAGGGGATCAATATGACAACAGCCAGTGAAAGTGCAGGGCGCCAAATTCAAACATAAATCTCATAATTAAAATTCCTCAAACATACAAGTATTTCACACCATTTTAAAGATACACTTCTTGTTAATCCCACCACAGTGTCCGATTTCAAATAGGCTTTACAACGAACGCACCACAAACGATTGTCAGGTCAGAGCCAAGTCACAGAAAAACACAGCCATTTTTCCAGCCGAAGAGTGGAGTCACAATAATCAGAAATAGAGAGAGAATTAATCACTAACCTTTCATGATCTTCATCAGATGACACTCATAGGACTTCATGTTACACAATACATGTATGTTTTGTTCGATAAAGTTCATATTTATATTTTTTAAAATCCCAGTATACATTGGCGCGTTATGTTCAGTAGTTCCAAAAACATCCGGTGATTTTGCAGAGAGCCACATCAATTTACAGAAATACTCATCATAAATGTTGATGAAAATACAAGTGTTATACAGTGCCTTGCGAAAGTATTTGGCCCCCTTGAACTTTGCGACCTTTTGCCACATTTCAGGCTTCAAACATAAAGATATAAAACTGTATTTGTTTGTGAAGAATCAACAACAAGTGGGACACAATCATGAAGTGGAACAACATTTATTGGATATTTCAAACTTTTTTAACAAATCAAAAACTGAAAAATTGGGCGTGCAAAATTATTCAGCCCCTTTACTTTCAGTGCAGCAAACTCTCTCCAGAAGTTCAGTGAGGATCTCTGAATGATCCAATGTTGACCTAAATGACTAATGATGATAAATAAAATCCACCTGTGTGTAATCAAGTCTCCGTATAAATGCACCTGCACTGTGATAGTCTCAGAGGTCCGTTAAAAGCGCAGAGAGCATCATGAAGAACAAGGAACACACCAGGCAGGTCCGAGATACTGTTGTGAAGAAGTTTAAAGCCGGATTTGGATACAAAAAGATTTCCGAAGCTTTAAACATCCCAAGGAGCACTGTGCAAGCGATAATATTGAAATGGAAGGAATATCAGACCACTGCAAATCTATCAATCCTCTCAAGCTCTGTCAGGTTGGATGGGGAGCATTGCTGCACAGCTATTTTCAGGTCTCTCCAGAGATATTAGATCGGGTTCAAGTCCAGGCTCTGGCTGGGCCACTCAGACATTGAGACTTGTTCTGTAGTCACTCTTGCGTTGTTTTGGCTGTGTACTTAGGCTTGTTGTCCTGTTGGAAGGTGAACCTTTACCTCAGTCTGAGGTCCTGAGCGCTCTGGAGCAGGTTTTCATCAAGGATCTCTCTTTCTCTTTGCACCGTTCATCTTTCCTTCGATCCCGACTAGTTTCCCAGTCCCTGCCACTGAAAAACATTCCCACAGCTTCTTCACCGTAGAGATGGTGCCAGGTTTCCTCCAGACATGACACTTGTTATTCAGGCCAAAAATGATCTGAGAGTCCTTTAGGTTTCTTTTGGCAAACCCCAAGCGGGCTGTCATGTACCTTTTTACCCTCGGAGTGGCTCCCGTCTGTCCAATATACAATAAAGGCCTGATTGGTGGAGTGCTGCATAGATTGTTGTCCTTCTGGAAGGTTTTCCCATCTCCACAGACGTACTCTGGAGCTCTGTCAGAGTGACCATCAGGTTCTTGGTCACCTCCCTGACTAAGGCCCTTCTCCCCCAATTGCCCAGTTTGGCTGGGCGGCCAGCTCTAGGAAGAGTCTTGGTGGTTCCAAACTTCTTCCATTTTAGAAAGATGGAGGCCACTGTGTTCTTAGACCTTCAATGCTGCAGAAATGTTTTGGTACCCTTCCCCAGTTCTGTAACTTGACATAATCCTGTCTCGGAGCTCTATGGAAGATTCCTTCGACCTCAATGGCTTGGTTTTTGCCCTGACATGAACTGTCAACTTTGGGACTTTAAATAGACAGGTGTGTGCCTTTCCAAATCATGTCCAATCAATTGAATTTACCACAGGTGGACTCCAATCAACTTAAGTAGATACTACATTTCTACAAAACAGTTTTTGCTTTGTCATTATGGGGTATTGTGTGTAGATTGAGGGATTTCAGAATGCTTTCAGAATGCACTGTATATCATCAGACAACCAATAATACAGTTTGTGGTGCAACGTGGCGTTGATGGATGGAGCGAGACATGATGTCCCAGATGTGCTCAGTTGGATTCAGGTCTGGGGAACGGGCGGGCCAATCATAGCATCAATGCCTTCCTTTTGCAGGAACTGCTGACACACTCCAGCCACATGAGATCTAGCATTGTCTTGCATTAGGAGGAACCCAGGGCCAACCGCACCAGCATATGGTCTCACAAGGGGTCTGAGGATCTCATCTCGGTACCTAATGGCAGTCAGGCTGGCGAGCACATGGAGGGCTGTGCACCCCCCCCAAAGAAATGCCACCCCACACCATGACTGACCCACCCCACACCATGACTGACCCACCGCCAAACCGGTCAAGCTGGAGGATGTTGCAGGCAGCAGAACGTTCTCCACAGCGTCTCCAGACTCTGTCACGTCTGTCACATGTGCTCAGTGTGAACCTGCTTTCATCTGTGAAGAGCACAGGGCACCAGTGGCAAATTCGCCAATCTTGGTGTTCTCTGGCAAAGGCCAGACGTCCTGCACGGTGTTGGGCTGTAAGCACAACCCCCACCTGTGGACGTCGGGCCCTCATACCACCCTCATGGAGTCTGTTTCTGACCGTTTGAGCAGACACATGCACATTTGTGGCCTGCTGAAGATCATTTTGCAGGGCTCTGGCAGTGCTCCTCCTGCTCCTCCTTGCAGAAAGGCGGAGGTAGCGGTCCTGCTGCTGGGTTGTTGCCCCCCTACGGCCTCCTCCACGTCTCCTGATGTACTGGCCTGTCTCCTGGTAGCGCCTCCATGCTCTGGACACTACGCTGACAGACACAGCAAACCTTCTTGCCACAGCTCGCATTCATGTGCAATCCTGGATGAGCTGCACTACCTGAGCCACTTGTGTGGGTTGTAGACTCCGTCTCATGCTACCACTAGAGTGAAAGCACTGCCAGCATTCAAAAGTGACCAAAACATCAGCCAGGAAGCATAGGAACTGAGAAGTGGTCTGTGGTCACCAACTGCAGAACCACTCCTTTATTGGGGGTGTCTTGCTAATTGCCTATAATTTCTACCTGTTGTCTATTCCATTTGCACAACAGCATGTGAAATTTATTGTCAATCGGTGTTGCTTCCTAAGTGGACAGTTTGATTTCACAGAAATGTGATTGACTTGGAGTTACATTGTGTTGTTTAACTGTTCCCTTTATTTTTTTAGCAGTGTACATACCCATATAGTGGCATACGCTACAGTATTCAGACAATCATAAATACTTATGACTTGAAGTCACATATATGATCAAAGAGGGTCATTTCAAATACTATATTTATGATTGTCTGATATGTACATTACCCCCCCAGCAATCTCCTTTCCAAATTTAACACAAAAACATGCACATTTAGATGCATTTATGTGACAGTATGTTTCATAAGTTAATAAAGTGGATCTAGAATACCATCAGAAGTACAGTATTTGTCAGTGTTTTTGGGCATCTTGTGAACTTGTTCAGCTGAATCTCTGTGAAAACATTTTTTTTTTCCAGAAAGCTATCATGAACCTGTGTATAACATTCAAAATTGGAATAAAAAATATAGAATTTCGTAAGATGTTGTCTGGTCTGTTGCATTGCTCAAACTGTTGACCCAACTCAATCAGTGGCCTGTCACGAACCTGATGTGATTGAGGTGTTCTCCTCATTAAACAGTAGGCGTAGTCTGGTAGTTGTGACATTTTGGCTAACCCTAGTCGGCAGGTGTTACTACAATATACTACTGTCATGTCTGCAAAAACACGACAGTAAATACTACAATATTCACTACTGTTTTTGCGGACTTCAGTCCTTAGCACTACATTAAAGTCTGCAAAAATACTACAGTGAATGCTATAGTATTTAGACCACACTATAATATAGTATTTTTATATGGGATAGTTCAAATGGCTACAGAGGACATACTGTACTTAAGGTCAATGTTAATGTGACTTATGTAAAGTCGGGTCATGTTTATACACGTCACTGCACATGCATAAACACACTCAGTGGCCAGTTTATAAGGTACACCAGCCTGTTTGCTCCTACAGACAGTGAGTCACGTGACCATGGCTTGCCATATAAAGCAGGCATCAAGGCATTCAGTTACTGTTCGATTGAATGTTAGAATGGGCAAAGTCAATGACCTAATCCACTTTGAGGGTGGTATGATCGTTAGTGCTAGTTGTGCCGGTTCCTGTATCTCAGAAACACCCAGCATCCTGGGCTTTTCATGCACGACAGTGTCTAGGGTTTAGTGAGAATGGTGCAACAAACAAAAAACATCCAGTGGGCAAAAACAGTTTGTTGATTTGGTCAAAGGATAACGGCGCAGTACAACAGTGGTGTGCGGAACGACATTTTGGAACACACAACTCGTCAGTCCTTCTCACGGATGAGCTATTGCAGCAGACAACCACACCGGGTTCCACTCCTATCAGCTTAAAACAAGAATTTGCTCCAATGGGCACATGATCAACAACACTGGATAATTAAGGAGTGGAAAAACATTATCAAATCCGTCGAATCCCGGTTCCTGTTGCGCCATGCTGATGGCAGAGTCAGGATTTAGCGTAAGCAACATGAGGCCATAAACACATCCTGCCTGGTGGCAACTGTACAGGCTGAGGGTGTAATGGTGTGGGTAATGTTTTCCTGGCATGCAATAGGTCCCTTGATACCAATTGAGCAATGTGTCCATGCCCCCAGAGAATTCAGGCTGTTCTAGGGGGCAAAGGAGGGTCTGACTCTGTACTAGATGAGTGTACCTAATAAACTTTCCACTGGGTGTATAGCTTTTTGAAACATGTTTATGCATGTTGCTTAACTTGTAGTGGCATGAGAAGATACTGCACTAACCCAAAGACTTGCACATTAAAGCATTTTAGTTCCCATACTTAATTCTGGGTGCACTAACATTCGATGAGAACTGTTTGAGGCTGATAAATGCTTTCAACAGAATGGTGAGCTATATGGAGTCTGAAAGCCTAGTTAATGTTATCTGTGTAGTGTGTGGAACAGCTGGAATGTTTGGTCTCTGATATTGTGTAGAACTGTCCCGTCCAGGGCACAGCTGAGCTTTTTGGTCTTTGTAGTAGGGACAAGTGAACTGCTCATTCAGTCAATGTTATGTAACGCTATTATGTCTATTTAATTCTGATATGGACATTACCCCCCAGCAATGTCCCTTCCCACTTTAACGCTTCTATTTCTAAACACATAAACATGCACATTTAGCTATTTGTGCATTTGTGACTATGTTTCATAACAGTGAGTAAAGTAGATCTTGAATGCATAAGAAAGACAACTGAAAAGCTTTAGGCAAACAGCTCATAATACGTATATTCCAATGTAAAAATAAAAAAGACACTTCAGTGTACAAATGTGTGCATTGTACTAACATAGAAAGTTTTTTTTACACACCTTTGACCATTTGATTCATGGAATTTATAAGAAAAGTGTTAATCAGATGATTAACCATTCTGCTTTTGTGTCTCTCTATCCCGACAGACAGTGAGATGGTGCCTCTCGACTGCCTGCATCCTCACTCCTTCACCGTGACCCACCAGGCGTCCTTATGGCGGGACCCAGACGACCCTCGCCTTTCTATCAGACTGTGTGACCTTCGCCACCAACACAAGGAGGAAGAGGAGCGCCTGCACCCCCTTAGTTCCACCTCCTGTTCCATCCCCCAGAACTCCCTCAACTCCCAGCAGTGCTCCCTGCTCCCCTCGCTCCTTGACAGCGATCTCCACTTCCACCCACTCCGAGGTGCCAACGTCAAAGCCCTCGATGAGAACACGGTGACCCGGGGCGTGGAGCACCGCAGCGGTGACGAGAGGACCTTGGTGTTCACCAGCCGGCCACTGTGTTGTGGAGAGAGTGTGTTTGTAAAAGTGACCAAGGCGGGTGGCACTCGTCTCGGGTCACTCTCCTACGGCGTGACGTCGTGCGACCCGGCCGGGCTTCGGCCCAATGACCTGCCATACAGCCCGGAGTCTCTGGTCGACCGCAAGGAATTCTGGGCGGTGTGTCGGGTAGGGACGCCCCTGCATAACAGTGATATCCTGTGTTTCGTGGTGAACGTGGAGGGGGAGGTATTTCTGAGCCTCAATGGGATCAACGCGGGGATGCAGGTGTGTGTGGACAACTCCAGGCCTCTATGGATGTTCTTTGGTCTGCATGGAGACGTTACACAACTCAGGATCCTAGGTGAGTTCATTGGAGGGTTTGTGACACTGAACGGTTTTGTACAATTGTTATGATAATACAATACATAATTCTGTTAAACTCATGTCAGAGTTAAGGGATTATGACAAGTGCATCAAGTGAAATTCCAGTATAAACTAAGGCTTCATTATGTGTTAATACGTGTATGTGTTAATATGTGTTAATACAACGCTAATCTGTTTTCATAAAGTCAGCCTCATGTAATCGACTCTAGCAAATACATCATATTCATCTTTGTTGTTTAACTGAAAATGGTGAGACTTTTCAGATAAAGTATTTTTTCCCCATTTAAGAAACAACTTCAGTGGATGATCCTTGAATGGCCTGTGGAAGATAGATGCCTATGTACCAAAGTAATTCAATTATAGGAAAGACGATAGTTTAGGTTTTGATTGGCCAATGCATTTTAAAAGGGAATTTTTTCCCCCCTCTTTTCTCGTTCAATATCCATATTCCGGAACGTCATTTTGGACCACCGCTGAGAACTCCATTCCCATTTTGTCACCAGATGGCACCGAGATCGGTCAGCTAGTTTTTTTGCTAAAAAAAGGGGGTTGCATTTATTTGCATCATCCAATAGGCACTTTTTGAAATGGCCTCTGAGAAATGGGGAATCCGATTAGTCTGGATAGAACGGTATTTCTTAATCCTTGTCCTGTGGACCCAAAGGCGTACACGTTAGCAATGGCTGAAGGTCTTCACTTGAATGGGAACTGCTATGGTTGGTTGCGGCTGTAAGTTTGGCTTTTGCAAATTTCAAAATACAATCACGTGAAAAAATGTACAGTTTGGAAAGTAAAATGCTGTCTTTACTAAATGTGTAATATTAACATTTGATGAATAAAATATTTAATCAGCCTTCCTCAAATGAAGGGGATGATGACACAATCTTTGTGAGAGGAAGGGTATCTGATTTAATTGGTCTTCAACTCTTGGCTCAGTCATTTCATTCAGGGTAAGTGGAGTTAGCCTTGAGTTAGCCTGTCCAAGAGCAGGTTAGTTCTGAAGGATTTGTTGCCATAGAAATGTACCTGGCTAAAAGGTGAGCTACTTTCATGGTACTGGTTAACCCAAGTTGAACTGTTTGTGAGTCTATAGAAGCAATGCCTCTATAGCTAATACCGGACACACATTCATTCTTCAATCTGCAGTCTCCTAAACTCCTGACTCCATTTAATGCCAAGATGTTTATTTATTTTGTATTATACTTTTGTAATGCTTTTTGTGCCGTGGATCATAATTAGTCTATCAGGTTGCTTGATCCTCGTAATGTTACGTGGAAAATACAACTAATGGGACACAGAATTACATGTATATCATACTCGCACAAAACCAGTTATTTTTCGTATTTGCATTTCATTTCTTGCAGGTACTTTAGAGCCCACTGAATGTCCATCTTATGTTCGCTAACGTTAGCTTGAAACAATTAGTGTTTACCTTTCCACAACACAGAGTCGAAAAGGGATTTGTCCATGTGTTTGCGAACAGCTGACAGTAGGTAAACTCAGCATCACAACAAACAGGAGGAGGGGCAGACAGGGGGTAGCTACGTCGAATTATGATGTATTAATCTCCATGTCCATTGACACAAACTCCGTACATGGCTGTGTTGCAGCTCGAGAATTGGGATGTTAGATTGCTCAGTGGATTTATTTTTGATTAAAAAATCAGGCCCTATTCATTTCTGCGTACTTTAACTCAGATCTTGTACCTGCGTACATGGGTAGAGAATTGCGTAGTTGTGCATGTTGGCAGGTCTGCTCTCTGTAGCCGTCTTCTCAGTCCCACCGCTACAGCACTGTGCACCCAGTCACCCCCAACAAGCTTATCTCTGTGTCATTCATTCACACACATACAGACACAGAGGAGACATAACGCTATCTACAAACAATTAATAAACCAATCAGTAATTAGGAATTGATGATTCATCATAATGAGATGGTGAGAACTGAATGACTCTTAAGTTCTTCAGGCCTTTGCAGACTGCATGATTTAGCCAGGATGATAAGTGTGACGTGATCATGGTAAAACACTGAATGTGACGTACAGGCAAAGGCCTTTAGCATCACTGACATAGTTGTACTGTAGCATGATGTCAAAAACAGATGGAGACATGCTCGCCTTTCTGTGCCTTGACAGTTTTCAATTTTATGTATTTTATTTTCTGGTGCCCACAACAAGGCAGACCGGTCCAGTATATTACCCTCTAGCAGTCTCAAATAATGGTTACATTAGCTACATTAGCTTGTAACACTGTTCACTACATTCGACAAACTTGGACAATAACAAAGGGGCACAATTTTACATCATCCCATATTACAGTACACTCCATTAGGCCCCATTAACTTCCATTAGCCCGCTGTGTGTTGCACCTGGAACTGATGCCAGTCAGTGGGTATGCCCGGTCTGTGAGTGTTCTTCCACCAGTGCAGGTGGTCCTGTTCATTGATGGCCATGAGTGCTGTGGAACTCATTATACACAGCCTTCACACTGGGAGAGAGAAGGAGAGAGGAAAAAAGGGGGAGATAGAAAGCTAGAAAGGGGTGGGGGAATGAGAGATCAGGGCATGACAGAAATGATCAGTGAGAGATGAGCTAAAAAAAAGACATCCACACACACTCCTGGTAACAGTCTGACTGCAGGTTGTAGCCTACCTCATTGTTGGTGATGTCTGATGCTTATCCTCTTCCTCTCCTCCTGTGATTGGTCAGATACCCAAACTCCTCCATGTACAGTGCCTTGCGAAAGTATTCGGCCCCCTTGAACTTTGCGACCTTTTGCCACATTTCAGGCTTCAAACATAAAGATATAAAACTGTATTTTTTTGTGAAAAATCAACAACAAGTGGGACACAATCATGAAGTGGAACGACATTTATTGGATATTTCAAACTTTTTTAACAAATCAAAAACTGAAAAATTGGGCGTGCAAAATTATTCAGCCCCCTTAAGTTAATACTTTGTAGCGCCACCTTTTGCTGCGATTACAGCTGTAAGTCGCTTGGGGTATGTCTCTATCAGTTTTGCACATCGAGAGACTGAAGTTTTTTCCCATTCCTCCTTGCAAAACAGCTCGAGCTCAGTGAGGTTGGATGGAGAGCATTTGTGAACAGCAGTTTTCAGTTCTTTCCACAGATTCTCGATTGGATTCAGGTCTGGACTTTGACTTGGCCATTCTAACACCTGGATATGTTTATTTTTGAACCATTCCATTGTAGATTTTGCTTTATGTTTTGGATCATTGTCTTGTTGGAAGACAAATCTCCGTCCCAGTCTCAGGTCTTTTGCAGACTCCATCAGGTTTTCTTCCAGAATGGTCCTGTATTTGGCTCCATCCATCTTCCCATCAATTTTAACCATCTTCCCTGTCCCTGCTGAAGAAAAGCAGGCCCAAACCATGATGCTGCCACCACCATGTTTGACAGTGGGGATGGTGTGTTGCTTTTACGCCAAACATAACGTTTTGCATTGTTGCCAAAAAGTTCAATTTTGGTTTCATCTGACCAGAGCACCTTCTTCCACATGTTTGGTGTGTCTCCCAGGTGGCTTGTGGCAAACTTTAAACGACACTTTTTATGGATATCTTTAAGAAATGGCTTTCTTCTTGCCACTCTTCCATAAAGGCCAGATTTGTGCAATATACGACTGATTGTTGTCCTATGGACAGAGTCTCCCACCTCAGCTGTAGATCTCTGCAGTTCATCCAGAGTGATCATGGGCCTCTTGGCTGCATCTCTGATCAGTCTTCTCCTTGTATGAGCTGAAAGTTTAGAGGGACGGCCAGGTCTTGGTAGATTTGCAGTGGTCTGATACTCCTTCCATTTCAATATTATCGCTTGCACAGTGCTCCTTGGGATGTTTAAAGCTTGGGAAATCTTTTTGTATCCAAATCCGGCTTTAAACTTCTTCACAACAGTATCTCGGACCTGCCTGGTGTGTTCCTTGTTCTTCATGATGCTCTCTGCGCTTTTAACTGACCTCTGAGACTATCACAGTGCAGGTGCATTTATACGGAGACTTGATTACACACAGGTGGATTGTATTTATCATCATTAGTCATTTAGGTCAACATTGGATCATTCAGAGATCCTCACTGAACTTCTGGAGAGAGTTTGCTGCACTGAAAGTAAAGGGGCTGAATAATTTTGCACGCCCAATTTTTCCGTTTTTGATTTGTTAAAAAAGTTTGAAATATCCAATAAATGTCGTTCCACTTCATGATTGTGTCCCACTTGTTGTTGATTCTTCACAAAAAAAATACAGTTTTATATCTTTATGTTTGAAGCCTGAAATGTGGCAAAAGGTCGCAAAGTTCAAGGGGGCCGAATACTTTCGCAAGGCACTGTAGCAAGGGGTGTAGTGGGTCGCCTCCTTCTCAAAGCGGGGATCACACATGGGGGTGTCACATTGGTGGGAGATGTACACATTATTACACACACCCACGTACATAAATACAAGTTTCCCGTAGAACATCATGTTTTTACAATATTGAGAAAAGCGTAAATGTACAAAAATAGATGGTTATTCTGTACTTACTTTGATTGGTGTTGTACTGTATTTTCAAAGGATGTGTGTGTGTATATATATATATATATGTAAAATTGTATGACTGACAGAAACAAAATAATGCTTTGTAAATTATAGACATTTAATCATAAGACTGAATGGTTTCAAATACTAAATCTACTCATCAAGGACTTTTAAAATAGGATGGCAACTCGGCTGTTTACAGCTAGCGTTAGATAACTAGCTACGAATCGTAGCTAGGGTAAGACCTTGAATGTCTCTCTGAATGATAACATCAACTAGCTAGCTAGGTCAAAGCAATGTATAGCCAGATATGACTATTTCTGGCATAGTCATAAATAGCTAGCTAATTAACTAGGTAGGTATCAAGCGTTATAACTTTTAGGACCTAGAAGAGTTCGCTGACAGGATAAACTATTATTGGTAATGTCAGCTAACAGGATATCCCCTTCGGTCCGGGAGCTAGCTAGCTATCAATGTTCAAATGTTAGGTACAAGCTAGCTAGTTAGGTAGGTATGTTCAATGTCTAACGTTGTTAGACTCAAACAGAACGTTGCATAGAATGATCTGCAAAAAAAACAAGGTCCCCTTTGGTCTGTTTGAGGTTAGCTAGCTAACAGCGTCACTGCCCAGTGACAGTTTCAACAAACAAAGCAAAAACTTTTAAATAATTTATACCGTAACATAATAGCTTGTTAGCAATTTCAGTTCAGACATTCAACACTGGTACAATAATTCAATATCTTACGATGATGTCACAACGCAAAAGTTTTCCAGGTCGTTGTCTTCTATGGTATTATGGCGGTCCTCAAACAAACGTTAGAGGTGCTTGCCGGCACCTACTGTACTGGAGTGTGCAGTCAATCACAGCGTACAGATGAATCAAAAAAGAAACAAACATTATGAAAAAAGAAACACTCCGACCTAATCCTGTTCTACTAAGAAAATAAAAGAGCCCTACTTACGTCTAACAAATCCTCCCCCATCCTCCAAATCCCTTCCACCCTCCCATCCCTGTCCAACCTAAATAACCCTACACAACAATATTTCTTTCTCTTCCACATATCGGCACTTTCAACACATGCTTTACTGTTTCATCAACCATATACTCCGCACACAAACCATTCACATGCTTGCCAACCAAATGTAATGACCAGTTCAATGTTCAATGTCCTAGGCGCAACCAAACGACATTGAAATGCCGACCCTTGGTCTTGCTGTCCCACCTCTTCTGCCACACGTTTATCATAACGACTTTAATCTTACATTTGCCCTCACCTACTGTACTTCTCCCGGTCGTGCTGTAGGAACTAACTTAACTGTGTATCAGGGTTCCCCAACTGGTGGCCTGTGGGTTGAATTTGAACCACGGGTGGTTTTATTCCGTTTTCTGAGCACAAAAATGTGTATTTGAATCTTCATTGTTGGACATAAAAGATTGTAAAGGCATATGTGATAATTTTACATCATGGATGCTGATTGGACAAGCAGTGTTCCAAGCCGTATTGTATTGGCCGTCACAGGTACACTACCAAATAATCTCTTATCTCAACTCGCACATTATTTCCCCTTGCTTCTAGCCAAGCATTTGGTTTGGTACAGCGGGGGTTAATATATGCCTCCCTTGCCCTCTGCAAAACTCATCAGACTGATGCGAAATCTTCATACTGGCTGTATTTCTGCCTGCTTGAACTGTGAATATGTCTGTGTGCATGCAGGAATACACAGGCACACACACACACACCACAAATGACCGTACACACTCATTCCCTAGCTGTAAGTCCTCTCAGGTGCAGACTAACACATCATGCCCAGTCTTTACACACCATGACAAGCTTAGATAGATGAGGAGGCCTTAGGGGGGAAAACCTGAATACAACTCCCACTTTTTGGTATTGAGGTGCCAGTCCCATGTATCAGAGGCAACAGGGTGATTATAGGACCAACCCATGATAAATAAACACTAGAATAACATGTCATAAATAATGGCTGGCAGGGAAGGGTGCTGTTGCAAATGGGGAATTAATGACAAGATGCATGTGGAGATTTGCGCTCACATTTGCAGTGATTCTCCTGTTTGTAAGTGGATTTTAGGGCCTGGAATTTAAGTAAACTACAATGTTCTACACAGAGAAATTAGGGGGGAAAAGTATTACTTTGAAGATGTTTTACAGGTTGAAAGAAATCAGAACTCTTAAGATGTAGGCCTACATATTTTTCTGGTTTGCAAGCATGTTTAGTACTAGATGTTCATGGCTTTGATACTCTGTAGGAATACTTTTTTTTACAGAGCCTTGCGTCTTTAGGCAATTTATTATTTTGATATGAACATTTCTATATTGCAGAAAACAGCTTGTAAGCACAGATGCGTGTGTGTGTGCTCTATTGTTTTGTTAATAAGCTCTGTTGAGGCCAGGTTATTTGTCATAATGTCCTGAACAACCTGTTCCCCTGGTAGGCTTTGTTTTCTGACCAATTTGTTGTTGAGAATGATTGTGTTTCAATTTGTTTAACTATGTTAGCATAGTGTTTGAGAACAGGTCTTCAAAGACAAATTAAACAAGAAATGTGAAGGAACTAATGGAACTGCTTTGAAATTGCGAGGTAATTTGTCTCCTATCTTTTCCACTCTCCTCTCCTGGGTTGAGTGGGTTATTTCTGTTCTGCGTGGGCCCAGCAGCAGCGTCAGACAGTGTCATCATCCATCGGGGGGGGGGGGGCTCCGCTAGCTGCTTATGATTCCTTCCATATGCATTATGAAAATATAATTGCATCTCGCATTCAGACATCACGGTTTTCACCCACGTCTTACTCTCCTAACGGTGGCCGCCACTCTCTATCTCCTCTCTCTTTCTCTACCTCTTCTTTCTTTCTTTCTTTCTCTCTCCACTCTTATGACTCTGACATCACCACCTCTGAAAGTGGCTCTTGTCCATGGTCGTGTGTTGTTGGATCTGTGAAATGAAGCAGATGGGAGTTCATCACTTTTGCATGATCATGGCGTGTGAATACCTTCATTTTTTCTTGTTTGTATGAGCTCCAAAAGAGTACTTATTTATCTTCATTCCCATTGCAGCTCCACACACACATGCTACTATACATTCATGATAATGAAATCATGGTGTACTGTAAGTACAGTGGCAAACTTCAGATAAGATATAATGCCATTTAGCACACACTATTATCAAATTGACTTAGTCATGGTTTACATATGGGTGGTCCCGGGAATCGAACCTACTATCCTGGCATTGTAAGAACCCTGCTCTACCAACTGAGGTCTGATAAGGTTGTGGTGAAAGGCGCTGTGCATACACTACATCATTGTTACCCAACTCCAGTCCTTGAGTACCCCCAAAAGCACATTTTTGTTGTTGCCCCAAACAAACTGACCTGACTCAACTCATTGAGGGCTTGAGGATTAGTTGACCAGTTGAAAAAGGTGTGCTTTCCCAGGGCTACAACAAAACTGTACTGTTGGGGGTACTCAAGGACTGGAGTTGGGAAACACTGAACCACAGTAGATTTACCTGGGGCCACATGCAGACATCCCAGGCTGCATTGCATACTCCTAGGCCTTCAGATGTTGTCCATTCCAGATAGAGGGGCCAGGAATGCATTCATACGATGGCAGGATCTGAACCCTGTCCTGGATGAAAGGGTTTAGGAATACACATGAAGGGTATCTTTCTGTATGAGCTCCTATTAGAGGTGACCAGGATGTTACCAGACAGCTGTGCAGCCGGTCTGTCACACAGGTCACGTTAAGTAGATAATGATCATATGAGGACGCTTGCAAGCAAACTTGTGTAATTATAGTACTCTACCACAATGTCACTGAACTTGTTGCTAGTAATGCTAGTGATGTATGTGGTTCACACGTTTTAAAGAAGATACTGTATATATGCAAGCTTTACATTGATCCACTTGAAACCAAACATGTTTGAGTGTAACCTTGGTTGATACATAACAATAAACAAGTGCTTGACTTGAACTGAAATAGGTGCCGGCATTCTTGTTGGGTGCCTGTACTGTTTGTATTTAGGTGCAGGAGCTCCACAATAATTTTGATATAATATTCTATGTGGATTGAAACTGAGACCCCGCCAGTAAGGGTGGTCCAACTAGATAGAGATGGGAACGTATAGGGGCGCCCCCTTGTCAAGGCTCTATTGTATCAGAGTCACTCAGTTTTAGACTAGATTATGTACATTATTGTCATAGCAATAGGGTTCACGAGAATGTGTTTCAAACTTTCTTTAAAAAAAATGGCCGGTCTCATTGAGTGAAGTACAGCTGTTGCGGTTCTTTTTCACCTTCGGGAGTGAGGTCAGGTATCTATTCCATTTCAGGGAGACTTAGGGTACGGGATATAAAAATAGGGAACAAATGGGGTAATGTGTGGGTTGTGTATGCTTACTGCTTGCAAACTGACGGTGTTGTTTCATTTGGCACATAAGTGATACCAGTGTAAGAGGAGTTTTATGGCAGACATTATGTTTAAACAGGTTTCTAAATTAAAACATCTTATTGGTGGTACTGTTGCCCTCACCATAAAATGATATAATTGGGCCTATATGGATTTCAGGCTCATTTTGTGTCCTATAAACTCTTTGTTTATTATAAAAGGCTAAAATGTTGATACAAAAACATGTCATTGAAATTACAGTCGTTTGTGGAATATTAAGTTTCTACATTGTGTAAAAGCACTACCTATTTAGATGCATTACATTGAAAATTGTACACTGTCTCCTTAAGAGAGTTCAGTTCATCGCTATGATAAGGTCATTGATTTCCTGAAGAAGCTATCCCCACACTGTTCATTCTGTACTGTCTTTGCTATCCCTTTTCCTTTCTTTCTTTTCCCCTAAACATTTGGTTATACTGGTACTCGAGTAACCAGGTTGTTAGTTAGCGAATAATGTTACATGACTGAACAAGGTGTAAACAAATGCCTGTGAGTGGTTTTGGAACAGCCCGTGAAATGGTTTATGAATGTAAGAAATAAGAAAAACATTTCAACAGTTTGTGCTAGAAACAATCAGTTTTCGCTGTATTAATGGTGCAACCATGACAGTAATGAATCTGTACTTCACTTTTATATTTTTTATCTTTATAGGTCACTCAAAAACAATAGTACAATGAAGCCTACTCATTACAAAAATTATTACCTGGCTGATTATTTTTGTAGATGCACGGTGATCCCAAAATAAAATATCGGGTCGGACAGTATAGTATTTCGTAGCATAGACAACCAAAATGGTTGCACTTTAGAGCCCTGTGTGTAAACCCCCAAAAATTGTGCCATTAAGATATAGTCCACTAGGTCTGTGGATTTGGAAATGTCATAGCTATTCTGCTCTGATGCCAATAGGAGGGCTGATGCCAAATAGGGCTGCCGGTGCTGCTGTTCAGAATGGATGGATATGGCACAGGACAGACACTGCCATGGCCAGTGGGATTGCAAATGTGGTGGTGGTGGGGGGGGGGGGGCACTTCTTGGTGAGACTACAATACCTCAAGGGCTCCTGATTCACTTATAGATGCACGCAAATGCAAACATACATACTGTAGACTGGGGTCCGGGGACACAACTGATTGGCTCAAACTGACAACTCAACTGATTGGCTCAAACGCATGAAGAAGGAAAAAAATTTAAGTAACTTTTAACAAGGCACATCTGTTCATTGAAATGCATTCCAGGTGAACCTCATGAAGCTGGTTGAGAGAATGCCAAGAGTGCAAGGCTGTCATCAAGGCAAAGGGTGGCTATTTTGAAGAATCTCAAATATAAAATGTATTTTGATTTGTTAAACACTTTTGTGGTTACTACATGATTCCATGTGTGTTATTTCATTGTTTTGATGTCTTCACTGTTATTCTAAAATGTAGAAAATAGTGAATAAAGAAAAAACATATTTGACAGGTACTGTATACATAAACAAACAACTTTAGAGGGGGCCATACAATGCAATGTGATATAATTAATCTGCATATAGCCAACAGACTATCAGAGATTATCATGAAATAGACACAAATTACTTATTCCAATTTGTGTCTACCACAACATTTCTTCATAACACATTTGTGTCCAGTACACGACTTTCTTGATGTGGCTAACGTTAGCTAGGTGGTTAATGTTAGCTAGGCTAGGGGTTAAGGTTAGGGGTTAAAGTTCTGTATGAGAGTCAGGGGTCAGTCTGATTTATGGAGATATACAGTTGATCTCGGAAGTTTCTATACACCTTATCCAAATACATTTAATCTCAGTTTTTCACAATTCCTGACATGTAATTCCAGTGAAAATTCTCTGTTTTAGGTCAGTTAGGATCGCCACTTTATTTTAAGAATGTGAAATGTCAGAATAATAGTAGATAGAATGATTTATTTCAGCTGTTATTTCTTTCATCACATTCCCAGTGGGTCAGAAGTCTACATACACTCAAATATTATTTGGTAGCATTGCCTTTAAATTGTTTAACTTGGGTCAAACGTTTCGGGTAGCCGTCCACAAGCTTCCCACAATAGTTGGGTGAATTTTGGCCCATTCCTCCTGACAGAGCTGGTGTAACTGAGTCAGGTTTGTAGGCCTCCTTGCTCGCACACGCTTTTTCAGTTCTGCCCACACATTTTCTATAGGATTGAGGTCAGGGCTTTGTGATGGCCACTCCAATACCTTGACTTTGTTGTCCTTATTAAGCAATTTTGTGTACAACTTTGGAAGTATGCTTGGGGTCATTGTTCATTTGGAAGACTCATTTGCAACCAAGCGTTAACTTCCTGACTGATGTCTTGAGATGTTGCTTCAATATATCCACATCATTTTCCTTCCTCATGAGCCATCTAAAATGCCTTAAGGACAACAAAGTCAAGGTATTGGAGTTGCCATCACAAAACCCTGACCTCAATCCTGTAGAACATTTGTGGACGGAACTGAAAAAATGTGTGCAGCAAGGAGGCCTACAAACCTGACTCTGTTACACCAGCTCTGGAATAGGCCAGAATTCACCCAACTTATTGTGGGAAGCTTGTGGAAGGCTACCCAAAACATTTGACCCAAGTTAAACAATTTAAGGCAACGCTACCAAATACTAATTGGGTGTATGTAAACTTCTGACCCACTAGGAATGTGATGAAAGAAATCAACTCTGAAATAAATCATTCTCTCTACCATTATTTTGACATTTCACAGACTTAAAATAAACTGGTGATCCTAACTGACCTAAAAAATGATTTTTTAAATGTCAAGAGTTGTAAAAAACGGAGTTTAAATGTATTTGGCTTAGGTGTATGTAAACTTCCGTCTTCAACTGTAAATAGAACATATAAAAAAACATAAATGGATAGCACACAATCATAGATTGTATGCTATCCATTTATCCATGTATCCTCTGGCATGCGCTGTCAACTGTGGGACCTTATTTAGATAGTTGTGTGCCTTTCCAAATCATGTCCCATCAATGGAACTTACCACGGATGGACTCCAATCAAGTTGTAGAAACATCTCAAGGTTGATTAATGGAAACAGGATGCACCTGAGCTAAATGTTGAGTCTCATAGGAAAGGGGCGGAATTCTAAAAAAAATATATTCATACTGTTTTTGTTTTATAAGTATGCAAAAAAGTCTAAACCTATTTTTACTTTATCATTATGGGGTATTGTGTATAGATTGAGGATTTTTATTTATTGAATAAAACATTTTACAAGCCTGTAACGTAGCAAAATGTGGAAAAGGGAAGGGGTCTGAATACTTTCTGAATGCACTGTACATGAGTTCAGAGCAGTTTGTATGTGACACAGTGCTTCTCTGTGCCCTCAGGCTCGTCTTTGAATGCAGACCCTCAGGTGCCATCAATTCCCAGCTCCCCCTTCTGCAACCCTAACACCCCAACACTGCGCTGCAGCGACAGCTCCGAGCCCAACCTCAACTCCAACCTGAACATCAACCTCAACACCATTCTCAATGCCAGCTTCCCACCAGCCTTCAGCAGCTCCACAGGTGAACCCTCTTTCCATTACTACCTTCTCACTCACCAGGTTAGATGTTATCCCAGTGTTTTATCTCTCTCTATTTTTTTCTCTTCTTCCTCCTCTCTATCTCTTGCTGTATATCATTTACCACCTTTGTTTATGGCAGCAATGTGACCAAGAAGGGCAACATTAGCTGCATTTAACGTATTTGTTGAGTTTCTTTTGACCGCGATAGGCTGGAAATGTGATATGTATAATTCCCCAAAGGTCACACAGCAACCTGATACCTGTTATTATAGTTTAGTCCCTCTCAAAAGGAACAACATGAGTTATACTGACTCAATATCCTGCAAAGTGTAAACATAGAAGATATCTTTTCAGAGAAGATGCAGTATAATTAGTCCGAAATTGAAAAACGCCTACTAGGAGAAGTACAGTTTCCAAGCTATACGGTATGACAATTATCCACCTAACACTAAAACCTATCCCATTGTCTCCCAGGTACAACTCGCAGCTCTCCATTCTCCAGCCACCCAGAATCCTCCACTTTCCAAGTGTGCTCGGGCTCTTGGAGTGACGAGTGCACCATCTGTTATGAGAACGTAGTGGACACGGTGCTGTACGCCTGTGGTCACATGTGTCTCTGCTACGCCTGTGGCCTCAAACTGAAGAAGATGGCCAACGCCTGCTGTCCGATCTGCAGGAGGACTATCAAAGACATTATAAAGACCTACCGGAGCACGTAGGATCGGCCTGGCTGTGTAACACAGTGGCTTATTCACCGAGATCAAAGAAAACATTGAGGCCTATCAGTGCATGTAGGGCTGACCTGTCTGTGTCACCTATGGCTCAGCTACAGGAGGTTTTTCATCAAAGACCACCAGAGACATATTGTAATTCAGTCTTATTGGAGCATGTAGGTTTGGCCGGTCTCAGTATGGCTCAGCAACACTGAGATTCAGCATCATCCAGTTGGCCCGTCAAAGATATCAGAAAAACATGTTGGGGCATAAAGGGCTGGCATTTCACCATGACCTGTCTACTGTACAGTGGAGGCTGCTGAGAGGCAGACTGCTTATACTAATGGCTGGAATGGAGTAAATGGAATGACATCAATTGGGGAGCTTGGGCTTGTGGTAATGTTATGGAAACCATTTGTATGATGTATTTGATACCACTCCACCTATTCTGCTCCAGCCATTACCACCATCCTGTCCTCCCCAATTAAGTTACCATCAACCTCCTGTTCTACTGTACCAGGTATGTGATAGACCATTAAAGATATTATAACGATACACAGGAAGAGGCCATGCTGGCTTCCACTGTGTCACTATATCCCAGATACTGGATTGGACTCCGCAACCATGGAAGTGGACTTAACCAGGAGGGATCTGGCTCACTCACTGCAAAACAATCATCTTCTACCCCACTGGTGGTGGACAGTGATGCATGTTTTGTTGTTTTGGCTCTGTACTCCAGGATTTTAAATGATACACTGACTGTTAGGTTTCTGGTGTAGACTTGTCAGCTTTAATTTGAGGGTATTTTCATCCATATCGGGTGAACTGTTTAGAAATTACAACACTTTTTGCACATAGTCCCCCCATTTTAGGGGACCAGTAAGTCTAGGGACAAATTCACTTATGTGTATTGAAGTAGCAAAAAGTCAAGTATTCGGTGCCATATTCATAGCAAGCAATGACTACATCAAGCTTGTGACTCTACACATTTGTTGGATGCATTTTCTCTTTGTTCAGGTTGTTTCAGATTATTGTGTGCCCAATATAAATGAATGGTAAATAATTTGTGTCATTTTGGAGTCAATTTTTATTGTAAAAAATAATATAATGTTTCTTAACACTTAAAGGTAACCTTGTAAAGGTAACCTTGTCCCCAGGATAATTGCTAGAGAGCCAGCTGTTGGAGGAGATTATGGTAAAGGAAACAGGATATCTTTGTCACATTTTGTCTCTTTAGTTAGAAAGTCTCTCTGATATTTTGCCTTCATACTGTGTTTTTGCTGTTTACACAGGAAACTGTATTCACACATGTGGAGGTCAAGGATCTAGCTACAGATGCTGGTTATTGTTGCACAGTATGTGAGCTTTAGACTTGCATTGCAATCATTTAAAACAAACTATTTATCTAATCATTAAGTTTTCATACTAATACAGTGTTTTTAATCTATAATGTTTCAAAGACAACAATGGTCAGGTACAAGCCACTTTTCAGGTTCATAAAACAAGGTTGAATTATATGTACATTTTCTTAAATGTGTTTTTTCATGGTGTCAAAATGTGCCATCTCATCCCTCTGTTACGGAAACTGCTCAAGGGAACTATGTTAGTTTGAATATTATAGAAGAGTATTCGTGTGTGCCTTTTGGAGAAGAGAACTTTGATCAGTTACAACACTGAAATGTTCAGGCAAATGAATATTCAGGTGCATATTTATCCCAGTTCACTTTTACATAGGAATGAAGACTTGCGTCCAATCACACATCCCATCTATTGATGTAAAAAAAAATATGGTGTTTTCAAGCCAACATTTGAGTGTGTGTAATATGTACTCTATGTATGAAGTTATTCAGCGCTATTAATAGAAACTGTTTAACACAAGCCTCTGTCATTGTATTGTATAATACTGGATTAATCTTGCGCTTGAGAAGTGGTTTGCCTTGACTTTTCTACTGGTTCAGTTTTTCTGACCAAATTAGGACATACAGAGATCAACCATGATACATGTTAACAGAGACAATTATAATAATTGTATGATAATTATTTATTTTTTCAATCATATGAATTATCACTGTGTTTGTTCTTTTGACATCCTGTACAGCACAATACAAAGTGTACAAGTCTTTTTCTATTGTTTAATTTCCACTGACCTACTAGTGTGGGTTGAAATAGGATTTTCCATAGCCGAACATTACTTTTTATCCAAGTCGCACCCAAAGACACTTAAATATAAATTTTTCATCCTCTCAAACTTTAGAAATGTTCAATCTTATATTGCAACATTGTGTTGTTTTACTGAAACACGGACATAACGCACCTCGCTTCATCCCATTCTTTTATTTTCAATATCTATAATCATAAAATGGGACCAAATATTTAAAGGTACAGACACATGAGACAGGGTAGAAGTATTGCTTTTTGAAGCAAAAATCAGGTCATTGGTCTTTACTACTTTTAATTTGTTATCATTTTGTCAAAACATCACTCTGTGTAAAATAATGAATAATAAAATAATAATTTTCTGACTTGCAACATTATGTTCACTGTGTGAGTCAGATGGACATGACTTTAACACCTCAAACTTTAAGTTAAAGTAGTTCCAAGCAAATTCTAATTTGCCTACACATTACACATACAGTACGCATGAAATAATATGCATCATAAGTCGCTATAGCTACAGTGGGGCAACAAAAATATTTAGTCAGCCACCAATTGTGCAAGTTCTCCCACTTAAAAAGATGAGAGAGGCCATAGTGGAGTGTGACTGTTTGAGGTTGTGGACAGGTGTTATTTTCTAGATTTGTTTTTCTCATTTTGTCTGTCATAGTTGAAGTGTACCTATGATGAAAATTACAGGCCTCTCTCATCTTTTTAAGTGGGAGAACTTGCACAATTGGTTTCTGACTAAATACATTTTTGCCCCACTGTATATTAGCAATGTCAGTTTGTCAACTTACTTGTCATGGTTATTACACTTGCAGGGATGCTGAGGTTTGCTAATCCATTAGTAGACAAGTTAGATATGATTGTACCAAAGCTTCGTTTTCATAACTGCTGGTTACATCTCTAATGTAATGTGTTGAGTGCAATCTACAATGTAGAGTTTTGTTAATAGTGATTCATATCTACACCTTCCTTGCTTTTAAACATTAAAATAGATCCGCAACATTAGGGCAATGCTCCAAAAATATAAATAACATCCATACACAATCATGCTGCACAGTAGTATTCTGGTCTTCAGTCTGTGCATGTGAAATACAAAGCAGAGCGCTACAGTAAACAGTCATAACTCACACAGAGACTGTTTAGAGCGGAGGCATGTAGACCTGGCCAGAGTGAACATCATCTGTTATTTACTACCATGCCTTAGCTAGGTTGGCTGCACTAGTGTTTTATACTGCAGTCTAATATGCATAAATAAAGCCTGTGATGGCTGGAAATGAAACAAGCAGCGGCAACCATTTTTCATGGACCAAGTTTCTCAAAAGTGAGGGGAGACACAGCCACCGTGTGTAAAACTGACATGGACACAGTATATCTTTCTTTTCTACATACAGACTTTCCATTTAGACCTCTGAATGAACCTGCCGGTAAGGGTTTTGATGGCAGACATCTGAGTATTATTCTGATTTTTTTAACCCACCCTTTGGGTGCGGTTGTTGGTGAATTGAAGTAAACTGAATTGATATTGTTTCACTATCAAACACTTATCAAAGCTGTGCGCTTTTGGTTCAGTGTAATTGTTGGACATTTGAGCTAAAAAAATCTAGTAGTCTCCAAAGGTGTATTTCATTAGCATGTCCTTGTCCGGTATGTAAAGCTGTTGTCAATTCCAGGTTCATAGCTCTCTTAAAATAATTATGTTGATATCAAAATTCTGTATCAAACAAGTAAGCCATAATCTAATGGTATAGTGTTGAAGCAAGGTTTTGAGAATTACATTTGGACTGAGCTGTTCTGGAGTGCTTATGCTGCCCCCTTGAGGATATAGGATTGTAACAATCAATCAAATGTATTTATATAGCCCTTCTTACATCAGCTGATGTCACAAAGTGCTGTACAGAAACCCAGACTACAACCTCAAACAGCAAGCAATGCAGGTGTAGAAGCACGGTGGCTAGGAAAAACTCCCTAGAAAGGCCAGGACCTAGGAAGAAACCTAGAGAGAAACCAGGCTATGAGTGGTGGCCAGTCCTCTTCTGGCTGTGCCGGGTGGAGATTATAACAGAACATGGCCTAGATGTTCAAATGTTCATAGATGACCAGCAGGGTCAAATAATAATAATCACAGTGGTTGTCGAGGGTGCAACTGGTCAGCACCTCAGGATTAAATATCAGTTGGCTTTTCATAGCCGATCATTCAGAGTTTCTCTACCGTTCTTGCTGTCTCTAGAGAGTTGAAAACAGCAGGTCTGGGGCAGGTAGAACGTCCAGTAAACAGGTCAGGGTTCCATAGCCGCAGGCAGAACAGCTGAAACTGGAGCAGCAGCACTGCCTGGGGACAGCAAGGAGTCATCAGGCCAGGTAGTCCTGACACTGTGGTCCCGTCCGACGATACCCCCGAACAGGGCCACCCAGGCAGGATATAACCCCACCCATTTTTCCAAAGCACAGCCCCCACACCACTAGAGTGATATCTTCAACCACCAACTTACCATCCTGAGACAAGGCCGATTATAGCCCACAAATGTCTCCGCCATGGTACAACCCGCCACGCCAACCCGGACAGGAAGATCCGCCACGCCAACCCGAACAGGAAGATCACGTCAGTGACTCAACCCACTCAAGTGACACACCCCTCCGAGGGACGGCATGGAAGAGTACCAGTAAGCCAGTGACTCAGCCCCTGTAATAGGGTTAGAGTCAAAGAATCGCAATAGAGAGAGGGGAACCGGCCAGGCAGAGACAGGAAGGGTAGTTTGTTGCTCCAGTGCCTTTCCTTTCACCTTCACACTCTTGGGCCAGACTACACTCAATCATAGGACCTACTGAAGAGATTAGTATTCAATAAAGACAAAGGTTGAGACCGAGTCTACGTTTCTCACATGGGTAGGCAGACCATTCCATAAAAATGGAGCTCTATAGGAGAAAGCCCTGCCTCCAGCTGTTTGCTTAGATATTCTAGGGACAATTAGGAGGCCTGCATCTTGTGACCGTAGCGTACGTGTAGGTATGTATGGCAGGACCAAATCGGAAAGATAGGTAGGAGCAAGCCCATGTAATGCTTTGTAGGTTAGCAGTAAAACCTTGAAATCAGCCCTTGCCTTAACAGGAAGCCAGTGTAGAGAGGCTAGCACTGGAGTAATATGATCAAATTTTTTTGGTTCTAGTCAAGATTCTAGCAGCCGTGTTTAGCACGAACTGAAGTTTATTTTGTGCTTTATCCGGGTAGCCGGAAAGTAGAGCATTGCAGTGGTCTAACCTAGAAGTGACAAAAGCATGAATTAATTTTTCTGCATCCTTTTTGGGCAGAAAGTCTCTTATTTGTGCAATGTTCGTCAAAAGAGAGGGCAGGGTCCACAGTAACGCCGACTGCATCTAGGGTATGGCGTAAGGTTAAATTGAGTACCTCGGTTAGGTGGTTAACTGATTTTTGTACTCTGACATCCTTGGGTAGGAGGAGGGAGTCTGGAAGGGCATCTAGGAATCTTTGCGTTGTCCGAGAATTTATATCACGACTTTTGATGATCCTTGGTTGGGGTCTGAGCAGATTATTTGTTGATATTGCAAACGTAATAAAATTATGGTTCGATAGTCCAGGATTATGAGGAAAAACATTAAGATCCACAACATTTATTCCACAGGACAAAACTACGTCCAGAGTATGACTGTGGCAGTGAGTAGGTCGGGAGACATGCTGGACAAAAGCCACTGAGTCGATGATGGCTCCAAAAGCCTTTTGGAGTGGGTCTGTGGACTTTTCCATGTGAATATTAAAGTCACCAAAAATATGAATATTATCTGCCATGACTACAAGGTCCAATAGGAATTCAGGGATACATTAAGGAACGCTGTATATGACCCAGGAGACTAGTAAACAGTAGCTATAAAAAGTGATTGAGTAGGCTTCATAGATTTTATGACTAGAAGACAAGACATAAACGTCATTTTTTTTGTAAATTGAAATTTGCTATCATAATTGTTAGCAACACCTCCCCCTTTGCGGGATGCGCAGGGGATATGGTCACTAGTGTAACCAGGAGGAGAGGCCTCATTTAACACAGTAAATTCATCAGGCTTAAGCCATGTTTCAGTCAGGCCAATCACGTCAAGATTGTGATCAGTGATTCGTTCATTGACTATAACTGCCTTGGAAGTGAGGGATCTAACATTAAGTAACCCTATTTTGAGATGTGAGATATCACAATCTCTTTCAATAATGGCAGGAATAGAGGAGGTCTTTATTCCAGTGAGATTGCTAAGGAGAACACCGCCATATTTAGTTTTGCCCAACCTAGGTCAAGGCACAGACACGGACTCAATGGGGAAAGCTGAGCTGACTACACTGACTATGCCAGTGGCAGACTCCACTAAGCTGGCCGGCTAGCTAACAGCCTGCTGCCTGGCCTGCACCCTATCTCATTGTGGAGCTATGGGAGTTAGAGCCCTGTCTATGTTTGTAGAAAAGATGAGAGCACCCCTCCAGCTAGGATAGAGTCTGTCACTCCTCAACAGGCCAGGCTTGGTCTTGTTTGTGGGTGAGTCCCAGAAAGAGGGACAATTATCTACAAATTCTATTTTTTGGGAGGGGCAGAAAACAGTTTCCAACCAACGATTGAGTTGTCAGACTCTGCTGTAGAGCTCATCACTCCCCCTAACTGGGAGGGGGCCAGAGACAATTACTTGATACTGACACATCTTTTTAGCTGATTTACACGCTGAAACTATTTTGCGCTTGGTGACCTCTGACTGTTTCATCCTAACACCGTTGGAGCCGATGTGGATAACAATATCCCTATACTCTCTACACTCGCCAGTTTTAGCTTTAGCCAGCACCATCTTTAGCCTTAACGTCGGTAGCCCTGCCCCCTGGTAAGCAGTGTATGATTGCTGGATGATTTGTTTTAAGTCTAATACTGCGGGTAATGGAGTCACCAATGACTAGGGTTTTCAATTTGTCAGAGCTAATGGTGGGAGGCTCCACATGGTTTACTTGGTCTGTGGAGGCATTAGGTATCCTATTAGGTACGATTCTGATAACCTCAGTAAAAATGTTCTCAGTTTACAGCTAGTGATCGGGGGAAAACATATTTTGTAGCGCTAGTTGGCTGCACCTGCGCCAAAACCTCTGTATTTCTTAGCTTGTGCTCAATCTTCTTTTTAAATAGTGAGCCAACATGTTTTCAGCACTTCTATTTCCATGACTGATCAAAACGTATTTCTCATGGCTCTCTCTCATCTCTATGCAGCAGACATACTGCAGATTGAGCAAAGGTTTTGAATATTGAAAATCGGCAAAACTTATCAGTGTCTTCGGAAAGCATTCAGGCTCCTTGACTTTTTCCAAATGTTTTTATGTTACAGACTTATTCTAAAATGTATTAAATAATGTTTTGCCTCATCAATCTATACACAATACCCCATAATGCCAAAGCAAAACATATATTTTTTTTTTTTACAATTTTAGTAAATTAAAATAATTAAAATAAAAAAACTGAAATGACATTTACATAAGTATTCAGACCCTTTACTCAGTACTTTGTTGAGACACCTTTGGTAGCGGTTACAGCCTTGAGTCTTCTTGGGTATGACGCTGCAAGCTTGGCACACTGTATTTGGGGAGTTTCTCCCATTATTCTCTGCAGATCCTCTCAAGCGCTGTCAGGTTGGATGGGAGCATCGCTGCACAACTATTTTCAGGTCTCACCAGAGATGTTCAAGTCCAGGCTCTGGCTGGGCCACTCAAGGACAGTCAGAGAGTCAGAGACTTGTCCCGAAGCCATTCCTGCATTGTCTTGGCTGTGTGCTTAGTGTTATTGTCCTGTTGGAAGTTGAACCTCTGCCCCAGTCTGAGGTCCTGAGCACTCTGGAGCAGGTTTTCATCAAGGATCTCTCTGTACTTAGCGCCATTCATTTTTCCTTCGATCCGGACTAGTCTCCCAGTCCCTTCCATATAAAAACATCCCCACATCATGCTGTCAACACCACCGTACCTTCACCGTAGGGATGGTCCCAGGTTTCCTCCAGACATGACGCTTGGAATTCAGGCCAAAAGTTCAATCTTGGTTTCATCAGACCAGAGAATCTTGTTGACTTTTACTGAGGAGTGGCTTCCGTCTGGCCACTCTATCATAAAGTCCTGATTGGTGGAGGGTTGCAGAAATGGTTGTCCTTCTGGAAGGTTCTCCCATCTCCACAGAGGAACTTTGGAGCTCTGTCAGAGTGACCATCGGGTTCTTGGTCACCTCCCTGACTAAGGCCGTTCTCTCCCGATTGCTCAATTTGGCCGGGCAGCCAGCTCAAGGATGAGTCTTGGTGATTCCAAACTTCTTAATTTTAAGAAATGGAGCCCACTGTGTTCTTGGGGACATTCAATGCTGCATAAATGTTTAGGTACCCTGCCAAATAATGCCCAATCAATTGAATTTACCACAGGTGGACTCCAATCAAGTTGAAGAAACATCTCAAGGCTGATCAGTAAAAACAGGATGTACCTGAGCTCAATTTCAAGTCTCATAGCAAAGAGTCTGAATACTTATTTAAATAAAGGTATTTCTGCTTAAAATAAAAACATTGGCAACATTTCACACAGCCAGGACAAGTCTCTGAATGTCCTTGAGTGGCCCAGCCAGAGCCAGGACTTGAACCGAATCGGAAATCTCTTGAGAGACTTGAAGATAGCTGTGCAGCAACCATCCCCATCCAACTTGAAAGAGCTTGAGAGGATCTTCAGATAAGAATGGTAGAAACTCCCCAAATATAGGTGTACCGAGCGTGTAGCGTCATACCCAAGGAGACTCGAGGCTATAATCGCTGCCAAAGGTGCTTCAACAAAGTACTGAGTAAAAATTTGGAATACTTATGTAAATGTGATTTAAAAAAATGTATTTAATCCATTTTAGAATAAAGCTGTAAGGTAACAAAATATGTAAAAGGGAAGGGGTCTGAACTTTTTAATTGCACTGTATATCTTCAAAACTTGATTGCTGACATTTTGGGACTATATCAACAATGGACTAATGAAACAAATACCAAAATGCTGTCATGTTGATGCTAGCAGGCAGGTTAGGTTGCGCTAAGTATCAACAGCCAATCCAGTAGGGTCAATACGAAACTATAGTGAGCTTCGGCTAGTCAACAGCAATGCAATATTATGGAGTAAGCAACAAAAGTTCAGCTCAGAGAGTAATGCACAAGATCAGATTCTTGCAGAAAAATCCACTTAACTACTGAGAATCATAACAGCCTCATTACCTAAAATGAAGACAGCCACTCAATCTGTTGCATCTCTTTTCTTCACTGCTTTGAATAGTATGATGCATTAAGGTTTGAGGCACTTTAGTTTGCATTACCCCCAAGGTGTCTCATACCTTGAAACATACAAGATGAAGAAATTAAAATAATCATAATTCATTCTGTAAAATAATGACATCTTTAAACAAAATGCACACTGAAGATCTTGAACATCAGCCATAAGAGGGCCAGCTTCATTAAAATAAATTGAGAATGTTGTGCTTGGACAAGAAAGTATGTAATGTGACCTATCCATTGATAAATCAGTTCTATTCCATTTTATGTAAAACAGGGAAAGATTAACTCAATGTAACTAGATGTTAGTTCAAAATAGGGAATTAATTCCTTGAAATACTTTATTTAAAAAGTTATGTAGCTAGAATATATGTTCAAACATAAACATTTATACTACACAGCATTATTAAGAGTACACCTTTTTAAATACTGTATGTGCCTCCTTTTCAAAGGGGCAATAGTATCAAGTCTTTCCCGATATGAGTTATGAGTAGCACCAGGTGGGTCATTGTTTTATGCATTTGCGCTGCTGCCTGCAAGCCCCTTGTGGTATAAATAAAGGATTTTAAATGTAATTGATTTGTTCCCTCTCGGAGAAGATCACAATTTAAGTTATTGGAATTAGAATTGCTATTCAACACATCGCTGAGGTTTGGTTTTGAAAGCAAATGCAAAGCCTCAATTCCAATATTCAAGTCAAATATTTAATCCTCTGGTAAATGAAATGGAATAATGGAAGTGCATAAGCAGCTCATCATTTATTTGTATTTTTTTTTACAACCTAGCAAACACCTTAAAAGGTAGTTAATTAAAATGTACTTACTAGAAGAAGACGATTCTGAAGAGCAATTTTTTTTTTAGATTTACCACTCCTTCAAATATACAGTAGGCTGACTTATTTTGTCACAAGACCAGAGCAGAAATACACTTCTAAGGTGGCGAATGATACATACTTTACGTATAAGACATTAGGTAGAGTGTCATCAAGAAAATCATGAAACATTGATAAAGAATTACATTAAAGCTACAGTCAGCAACTTGGGAAGCTGTTTAATGGTTCTGTTCAATTCTTCATATTTACCCATTGAATCTGGAAGAAAATTCTTATAAATGCCTTCAGCACAACTGTCTGTCTTTGTCATACACCAAAATTGTCCTAGCCCTATCCCTCAGCTGCACCCAAAACAAGTGGCAGGGACACAGTTTTGTTTATTTTTGTTTTTCAAATCTCAGACTGTAGCTTTTAAGAGGTTTCAAATGACTTACATGCTGTAATGAACTGATAGAACACATTCACAAAGCTCTACAACAAGATGCCATACACACAACGCCATATGAAACAATACTACATGAAATATACATTGAGCTTCATAACAAAGTGACTTAAAAACATGCACAAGACATTCTGCAGATGACATTTAACATATGAGAAGGTGTAGCAACAGACCTTTTAAATACAACATACAAAGCATTTCAAGATAAATGTTTACTTAAACAAAACATTTTAAACATGCAAAAAGCTTTAAAGGTCCAGTGCAGCCAAAAACTACATTTTTCTGTGTTATATATACAATGCATTCGGAAAGTATTCAGACCCCTTGACTTTTTCAACATGTCGTTGCATTATAGCCTTATTCTAAAAATAAAAAAATCCTCGTCAATCTACAAATTATACCCCATAGTGACAAAGCAAAAAAAGGTTTTAAGATATTTTTGCAAATAAAAAATAAAAAACTGAAATATTACATTTCCATAAGTATTCAGATCCTTTAGTCAGTACTTTGTTGAAAACCTTTTGGCAGGGTACAGCCTTGATTCTTCTTGTGTATGAAGCTACAAGCTTGGCACACCTGTATTTGGGGAGTTTCTTCCATTCTTCCCTGCAGATCCTCTTAAACTCTGTCCGGTATGAAGGGGAGTGTTGCTGCACAGCTATTTTCAGGTCTCTCCAGAGATGTTCGATTTCGTTCAAGTCCAGGCTCTGGCTGGACCACTCAAGGACATTCAGAGATTTGTCCCGAAGCCACTCCTGCGTTGTTTTGGCTGTGTACTTTTGGTCGTTGTCCTGTTGGAAGGTGAACCTTAATCCCAGTCTGAGGTCCTGAGCGCTCTGGAGCAGGATTTTATCAAGGATCTCTCTGTACTTTTCTCTGTTCATCTTTCCCTCAATCCTGACTAGTCCCCCAGTCCCTGCCACTGAAAAACAACCTCACAGCATGCTGCTTCCACCCCCATGCTTCACCGTAGGGATGGTCCCAGGTTTCCTACAGACATTATGCTTCGCTAGGCATTCAGGCCAAAGAGTTCAATCTTGGTTTCATCAGACCAGAGAATCTTGTTTCTCATGGTCTGAGAGACATCGAGGTGCATTTTGTCAAATTTCAAGCGGGCTGTCATGTGCCTTTTACTGAGAAGTGGCTTCCGTCTGGCCACTCTACCATAAAGGCCTGATTGGTAGAGTGCTGCAGAGATGGTTGTCCTTCTGGAAGTTTCTCCAATCAAGGGACTCCAATCAAGTTGTAGAAACATCTCAAGGTTGATCAATGGAAACAGGATGCACGTGAGCTTAATTTCAATTCTCATAGCATAGTGTCTGAATTCTTATGTAAACACGTTTTTAAAAACCTGTTTTTGCTTTGTCGTAATGGGGTATTGTGTGTAGATTGCTGAGGACTTCCTCCATTTTAGAATAAGGCTGTAACGTAACAAAATGTGGAAAAGGGGAAGGGGTCTGAATACTTTGCAAATGCACTGTATATATATTTACACTCTATAATGTTGGAATAATTCTGTGAAAATTTAAAAAATAATGCCCTTTTAGAGTTAATGCTATTTGAGTAAATTAGTTAATAAATCAATTGCTATTTGCTATTTTTGTTTATTTTTGACTATTTTAATTGAAAACAATCACAGTAAGCTACTTAATTTTTACCCAGAAATGATTTGATATTGAGATAAAATGTCTGCGTTGGACCTTTAAAGAAGAAATCATAAAAAAACATTAAATGATCAAATATCATTAGAAGTGAATAATTTGTAGCCCATTGGAGATCATTAAGTAATGTTATCATATCACAAAATCTCACCATGATCAGCCAAAGCTGTCCAAAGCTCCAAAGATTATTCTTCCATTTTGGATTAAAAAGCACATTTCATCAAATCGACCACTTTGTTTAATTATTTAATTATTATTATATATATTTGATTGACCTTTTGCTGATTTTAATGCCAAAGGTATTTGTTCCAACCCCCGGCTGTCTGTGAATAGATAAAATCCTGTCAAAAAAGTATACTTTGAAGTATTTTCTTTGTCACTTCAGATTAGAATAATAAAATGTCAAGTAATTATATGCAGGATTGGTTGGCCACCCTACTGTAAATGGTCTCTTCTGATTTCCATCTTTACACTGTAAAAAAACAGTGTCTTTCCATTTCCATTTCCACTGTCTTCCATGGTCTCTGACCTGATTGCACATGCACTGAATATTAGTGTGTCACTAGCTCTTCCTTTCCAGGTAATTTGAGGGGACCCAGCCTTTTCGAGGTCGACCTCCGTCCAGGATCTGGCAGTACCACCACCCATTAGGGTTCCTCTCCAGAACCTCCAGAGTCGTTCCTTCGGGGAACCCCATGGTCTCCTCATCACCATGGTAATCCGCTATGGAGACATACACCTCACGGAGGTTGTTGTGGATGACGTGGGTTTTGGGTTTCACCGTGGAAATAGGTAGACCGTACCTCTGAGTCCCCCGGCCCAGTGATTCGGAGCTTCCCGTGCCGGGTCTGTTCCGGTTTGCCATGTTACCATTCGGCACTGGGCACCGCGGGGTAGTACCAAAGGAAGCATTGCGGCGCAAGGTGGGACTAGAGCGTGGGTGGTCAGTGGAGTTGAGTGACTCACCCCTCCTAAGGGAGCCTACTGGGTTTGGCCCGTCGATGATTGGCTTGGAGATGAAGACAGACTGAGGCCTGACCACCTGCTGCTGTTTCAAAACATTCTTCTGCGAGCCATTGTACAGGCCAAAGGGCTTGGAGGGGATGGGTGGTATGCTCCTCTTTAGGCTCTGGTTGATGTTGTTCAGGGCCTGGACTCTCTGCTCATTCTTCTCCAGGCTGTTGGACTTGCTCAGGCTGCCCAGTCTGGTAGGTGTGCCATCGGACTCTGACCCAGCTTTGTCGTCTAGCTGCCTGACAGGCTCCAGGTAGTAGGTTGGAGCCCAGCCCTCAGTGTCGCCCAAGCGGACGTACCACCAGCCGCTCTCCTGCTTCTCCAGCACCTCCACTTCCACCCCGGGAGGGAAGCTCATCTCTGAGTCCTGGACCTTCTCATAGGCCTCTGTGGTGCGGTAGAGACTGCAGCCCTCGTCTGAGTCTCCCCGGCTGCCTTTAGAATAGATGGAGGAGATGTCTGAGGTGCTGTGGGAGGACACAGAGTCCTCAGAGGAGATGACAGAGGCTGTTTCAAAGTCTTCTCCTCTGGAGCCCTTCTTCAGCTGGCCTGTCGGCCTAAGTTGTCTCCGGAGGCTGCCGATGTCCATTTTCTCTGCACTGGAGGCCTTGGCTAGCTGGGGCTTAGGCCTGACCAATGGCTTAGGTTTGGTGGAGGACTTGGTGGAGCCCATCTTGTGCTCCTCTTTGTCCTTCTTGGGCCTGGACTGCTTGGAGAGATCTGGGTTGGACTCTGTAGAGGCAGGTTTGGAGCTGGATGCCCCGGCCTCTGCTTTCGTTTGAGACAGGGACTGGCTGCCGTTCAGCTGGATCGTCTTCCCTTTTCTCCTTGCCCCAAACATGGAGTAAGAGTTTTCAGCTTTGCTAGTCTCCAACGGGGCACTAATCTTCAGGAAGTCTGAGTCGCCACTGGATTGTGTATAAGGCATCTCTATGAAAGGCATGAAGCAGTCATTCTCATAGATACACTCCTCTCCCTCAGGCTCCTCCACTTCCTGCCCCACGTCCTCGGACGACTCGCCCATCTTGAAGGAGGCGCTATGGAGAGAAGAGGACGGAGATGGCTTGGAGGAAAGGTGAGAGCTCTTCTCTGAGGAGCTATCCTCGTTCTTCCCATCCGCTGAGGACCCATCTGTTCTGAGGAACTCAAACTCTGACTCCAGATCAAACCCAATGGCAGGAATATCATATTCTGGCTCCTCGTACACAGGCCTTCCGGGAGATGCAGGGGACTCTTGAGCCTCGGAACCAGGACTGCTGGTAGGGACAGTCTCCTCAGAGTCCTGCTTCTTGACGGGCGGGGCTGGGGGCGGGACTTTGGGCCGGCTCAGAGTGCTGGTTCTGCGGTTTAGGTTGGGCTTCTTTCGTTTGTCGATGTAGGAGCAGGGAGCCCAGCCCTCTTTCTCACCAATCTGGATATACCACCAGCCACCAGAGTTCTTCTCGATCACCTACAAGACAGAACAGAAAGAATGCATGGGTAAGAATAGGCCTCATCAACTACATGCAGTATCTGTTAATTTCAGTAATTTACCTGAACAAGGTCAAAAACAATAACACATTGGACATGCATGCACTCCAAAATATACATAAAAGAAGCTTACATCTGCTTTCTGCCCTCCATTAAAACTGATGCCATCTGAAATGACGGACTGGAACTCTGCAATGGTGTAGTACTCTGCTTCGACAGTAGGGGGCTCTGGTGGCGAGGGTAAATTTAATCCCTGAGTGGAAAAAATGTTACAGCATTATGTGTATTGCACAGCTGATACTGTTAAAAGGAAACAATAATAATTGGCCATAGAGTTCAACTTCCAATTTAAATAACGATCCTGTTAGATGTCGATTTCCCCCTAAATAGACATACCCTCAAGTAATTATTTATCATTAAAAGGCAATGAACTATACAGTGCCTTGTGAAAGTATTCGGCCCCCTTGAACTTTGCGACCTTTTGCCACATTTCAGGCTTCAAACATAAAGATATAAAACTGTATTTTTTTGTGAAGAATCAACAACAAGTGGGACACAATCATGAAGTGGAACGACATTTATTGGATATTTCAAACTTTTTTAACAAATCAAAAACTGAAAAATTGGGCGTGCAAAATTATTCAGCCCCTTTACTTTCAGTGCAGCAAACTCTCTCCAGAAGTTCAGTGAGGATCTCTGAATGATCCAATGTTGACCTAAATGACTAATGATGATAAATACAATCCACCTGTAATCAAGTCTCCGTATAAATGCACCTGCACTGTGATAGTCTCAGAGGTCCGTTAAAAGCGCAGAGAGCATCATGAAGAACAAGGAACACACCAGGCAGGTCCGAGATACTGTTGTGAAGAAGTTTAAAGCCGGATTTGGATACAAAAAGATTTCCCAAGCTTTAAACATCCCAAGGAGCACTGTGCAAGCGATAATATTGAAATGGAAGGAGTATCAGACCACTGCAAATCTACCAAGATCTGGCCGTCCCTCTAAACTTTCAGCTCATACAAGGAGAAGACTGATCAGAGATGCAGCCAAGAGGCCCATGATCACTCTGGAGGAACTGCGGAGATCTACAGCTGAGGTGGGAGACTCTGTCCATAGGACAACAATCAGTCGTATATTGCACAAATCTGGCCTTTATGGAAGAGTGGCAAGAAGAAAGCCATTTCTTAAAGATATCCATGAAAAGTGTTGTTTAAAGTTTGCCACAAGCCACCTGGGAGACACACCAAACATGTGGAAGAAGGTGCTCTGGTCAGATGAAACCAAAATTGAACTTTTTGGCAACAATGCAAAACGTTATGTTTGGCGTAAAAGCAACACAGCTGAACACACCATCCCCACTGTCAAACATGGTGGTGGCAGCATCATGGTTTGGGCCTGCTTTTCTTCAGCAGGGACAGGGAAGATGGTTAAAATTGATGGGAAGATAGATGGAGCCAAATACAGGACCATTCTGGAAGAAAACCTGATGGAGTCTGCAAAAGACCTGAGACTGGGACGGAGATTTGTCTTCCAACAAGACAATGATCCAAAACATAAAGCAAAATCTACAATGGAATGGTTCAAAAATAAACATATCCAGGTGTTAGAATGGCCAAGTCAAAGTCCAGACCTGAATCCAATCGAGAATCTGTGGAAAAAACTGAAAACTGCTGTTCACAAATGCTCTCCATCCAACCTCACTGAGCTCGAGCTGTTTTGCAAGGAGGAATGGGAAAAAATGTCAGTCTCTCGATGTGCAAAACTGATAGAGACATACCATAAGCGACTTACAGCTGTAATCGCAGCAAAAGGTGGCGCTACAAAGTATTAACTTCAGGGGGCTGAATAATTTTGCACGCCCAATTTTTCAGTTTTTGATTTGTTAAAAAAGTTTGAAATATCCAATAAATGTAGTTCCACTTCATGAATGGGTCCCACTTGTTGTTGATTCTTCACTAAAAAAATACAGTTTTATATCTTTATGTTTGAAGCCTGAAACGTGGCAAAAGGTCGCAAAGTTCAAGGGGTGTGAATACTTTCGCAAGGCACTGTAACTAGTAATGCTGCAAGAAAGATTACAATCTCATCTTTCTTGAAAATATTTTTATAAATTGCCTAATGTACTCACTTTTTAGGACAAAAGCACAAGTACATAGTAAAAATATGATCAAAATATTAAAATATGAAATTGAGGATAGGTCTTGAAATGACTCAATAGGAATAGGACTAGGTCAACAAAAGTTGAGGAATAGGCCTTGAAATGACTCAAATGCTTTCTAAATATACGTAGTGTTAAAAATCCTCTCCCCCTGAGTATAGAGTTGCTTACATTTACTGAAAGTCTGCTGCAGTGGGAAGGATGCTCTCCCCCTCTGCCTTGGAGGTGTGAAGTGTCTGTTTACAGGTCACACCTCTGACCTTTCATGGGACCCTTGACCCGGCCCACCTTGACCATGAGCCAATAGGAACTTTAGGCCGAAACTGATGTAAGGGCGGTAAGTTGCCTACTGGTTAAAAGCGTTGGTTCAGTAACCGAAAGGTCGCTGGTTCGAATCCCCGAGCCGACAAGGTGAAAAATATGTCAATGTGCCTTTGAGCAAGGCACTTCACCCTAATTGCTCCTGTAAATCGCTCTGGATAAGAGCATCTGCTAAACACACAAAAAAAACGTTTTAAAAAAGGATAAGAATCAGGCCCATCCCGGGATCAAAAGTCAGTTTCATTTTTCCAGTGAAAGAGGTAGGCTACTCTACCACAACTGGACATTTCTATCGGCTCTTTTCTGCAAAGGATTCTAAACTCTGAACCTCCCTGGTGTCATGTGAATGCGTCGATGATGAGTAAAGTGATTCTCTTCACCCACCAGGTCATGTACATAATGTTGTTGAGGGTAATTAGCTTTTTACAATGGTTATTAAATGGCTATTACTTTGTACTTATACTTTACATTTTATTATTGTTATTTAAATGGTAGAACGTTTACATTGTTCTTCTGTGTGGTTTGTAGGTTATTAGCGAATTCCGGCAATAGCCATGTAAAAGTATGTGGACACCCCTTCAAATAGTGGATTCACCTATTACAGCCACACCAGTAGTTGACAGATGTATAAAACCAACATCTGCATCTTTTTCTTTCACAAGAGTTCTAAACCTATACTTGTTTTACGGAAACAGTATTTTTTACATTAGTTATCTTGTTGTTATTAGTTGTTATTATTCCCAACCTTCAGCTCCATTCGACCCCATCCCATCTATCTTTTAACACCATCCATATTGGATTCATGTTTGCCATTTCTTTTTCAACTGTGCATTGATGTTTCACAAAAGTTCTGAACCTTTCTCATAATTTTTTACAGATTGTAAATACAAAATATACACTTTTGCTAAAAGTATTATATTATTGATCGATTGACTATGACTTTTCAGATCACCCAGTAGTGCTATCTGCTCTGCAGAGTTAGCTCCAGGTAAATGTTGCAATTCTTCAGCCATTCCTACATCTATGACCAAAAACAAGCTACATTATGGACAGTAAAAAATGGTTGATTCTGTCTCTTCGCAGCAAAATCTGCAGAGCTGGAAAGATTGTATCCCCCATATATATAACATTCTACTGGTTGCAATAATTTTGTATGATAATTTAAAATGAACAATTCTAAGATTTCAATCTGATGTCGTTTTGTGTACCAGTTCATAAACACGTACCATGGAATCCGTACGTCGAAAATCTCTTCCCAACTATTTTGCAATCTATATGGCACAGCTTTAAATTATTTGGTCATTAAATGAAACTTGTATACTTTTTTATTTATCACTATTTTCTTTAACCAATTATGGTCTTTAATGCAGGGCCGACAGACAAGTTCCCTACTTTTTCCCACTTACACTTTCCTAAGTTTGGGTAGAGGAGACATTTCCATACATTTAAGTTAGCTGCATGTGTGACATAACTCCACCAGTCCTATTTATGATATAATTGACAAAGATTATACCATTTTTCACATTTTTTATAATTTCTTTTATCTATTACTATATTTGAGTTTAACAACAAGATTTGTTGTATTATTTGTTCAGTTTTTTTCTGGTGGATTAAATTGAAATTGCAACCAACTTTCTACGGCTTGTTGTCACGTTCGTCGTAATAATGGTCGGACCAAGCTGCAGTGCGATATGGTTTACACATCATTTATTAAAGTGAAAACTTAGAACAAAAAAAATAAAGAAACAAACAATGAACCGTGACTAACGAGATGCTATGTGCACTAACTCAAAACAATATCCCATAACACACAGGTGGAAAAAAATGCTACTTAAGTATGATCCCCAATTAGAGACAACTAGCCAGCTGCCTCTAATTGGGAATCATACCAAAACACCAACATAGAAAAAACAAACCAAAACCCCACATAGAAAATATAAACTAGACTAAACCCCTAGTCATGCTCTACCATAGAACATAAAGGCTTTCTATGGTCAGGACGTGACACTTGTTTTAAAAATAGTCGATATTTGGGAGATTATTTCCTTTTCAAATAACTGAATGTGCGAGGTTGTAATCTGAATAAAGGGAAAAAGGCCATTCTTGAACATAGGGTGAGACATTTTTATTAATTTGCTAGAGAACCAGTTCGAATTTAATTATAACTTTTGTTTGACTGAAGCCTTTAAAGTCTAATGTTTCAATATTTAATAATTTCTGCCCTCCGAATTCATATTCATTATATAAATAGGCCCATTTAATTTGAACTGTTCGCTAGGTGTAGGTAAGACCATAAGCAAATAGGTAAACTGGGATATGACTAAAGAGTTAATCAGGGTGATTTTTCCACAAATAGACAGGCATTTTCCTTTCCATGGTAGCAAGATATTATCTATTTTTGCTAACTTTCTATTAAAATATATTGGAGGAAGATCATGTATTTATTTGGGGATATGTATACCGAGCATGTCTACTTCACCATTAGACCATTTAATTGGTAAACTACACGGTAATGTAAAAGTTGTATTTTTAGTTATCCAATACATAATTTAGTACATTTATCACAATTTGGTTGTAATCCAGAGAGGTTAGAAAACGTATCTAAATCCTCTATGAGGCTGTGGAGGGATCCAAATTGTGGATTTAAAAGAAACCATGAATGATCAGCGTACAATGACACTTTTGTTTTTAAACCCTGGATTTCTAACCCCTTGATATTATTGTTGGATCTGATTTTAATAGCTAACCTTTCGAGGGCCATAATAAATACATATGCCGATAGTGGACAACCTTGTTTTACTCCTCAACAGTTTCAAACTTTCAGAAGTAGCCATTATTGTCACGACTTCTGCCGAAGTCGGTTCCTCTCCTTGTTCGGGCGGTGTTCGGCGGTCGACGTAACCGGTCTTCTAGCCATCGCCGATCCATTTTTCATGTTCCATTTGTTTTAGCTTGTTTTCACACACTTTCACACCTGGTTTCAATTCCCTAATTACGTGTTGTATATGTTCCCTCTGTTTCCCCCATGTCCTTGTTGGGAATTGTTTATTGTAAGTACGTTTGCATTGTGTGACTGGTGCGATACGGGTTTGGTGTCCATGTGTTTGCTGTTTTTTGAATGCCGGTAGTTATGTTTATTAAACGGCTCTGGCTATTTACCAAGTTCTGCTCTCCTGCGTTTGACTTCACTTCCACCAGTTACGCACCCCTTACAATTATATACTGTTTTACACCGTGCGTTATTATACATGATTTTAACCCATTATATAAGAGATTCTCCAAAATTGAAATGTTCCAGGCATTTATATATAAACTGCAGTCGTACTTTCTCTAAAGCCTTTTCAAAGTCAGCTATGAATAGCAGGCCTGGTTTCCCAGATTTTTCAAAGTGTTCTATTGTTTCCAGTATCTTAATTTATCGTCCATGTAAAAAACCTGTCTGATTAGAATTCATATCCGACAATACCTTTTTAATTCTATGCGCTATACATTTTGCTAGAATTTTGGCATCACAACACTGAAGTGTAAGAGCGTCAGACCTTCTTGTTGAGTGTCCAATAATCTACCATTTACATAGTAGTTGTTAAAACACGCTAATAACTCCTGCACTTGTTTGTTTAGTTGAGGTTATGGGCAAATTCCCTTAGAATGGGCCTCTATGGCCTAAAATGGCGTTTGTCTAACAGCCTGGCTGTTATTTTACTGTTACTGCTGCTATTGTTGCTGGGGTTTATAGCCATTATCATTGCACTCTATGCACAATTTATATCATGTTTACTGCTATTTATAAGTTATTATTGCTGGTTTATAGTTATTACCTTTGCACTTCATAAGACAATTATACACTGTTTACCACTGTTAGCTAATTGCTAAGGCTACTAGCAATCCCGGATCCGGGAGCGTAATCATAGCCTCAAATGAATTAGCATAACGCAGCGGACATAAATACCCCTAGAAACTTTTCTATTCATGAAAATCGCAAATGAAATATATTCAAACACAAGCTTAGCCTTTTGTTAATCACACTGTCATCTCAGATGTTCAAAATATGCGTTACAGCCAACGCTAGACAAGCATTTGTGTAAGTTTATCATGGCATAATGCTATGCTAGGCTCTGCTGGCAGCAGGCAACATTTTCATGAAAATAAGAAAAGCAACCAAATTAAATAATTTACCTTTGAAGAACTTTGGATGTTTTCACTCAGGAGACTCCCAGTTAGATAGCAAATGTTCCTTTTTTCCCAAAATATTATTTTTGTAGGCGAAATAGCTCCCGTTTGTTCATCATGCTTGGCTGAGAAATCGACCGGAAAATGCTACCACTACAACGGCGAACATTTTTCCAAATTAGCTCCATAATATCGACAGAAACACAGCAAACGTTGTTTAGGATCAATCCTCAAGGTATTTTTAACATATATATTCGATAATATATCTGTCGAGGCAATTGGTTTCTCATAAGAAGCGATTGGAAAAATGGCTACCTCAGTATTTTACTCAAGATTTTCTGCGGGAGACACCATTTCAAAAAATGCGGCACTTCCTGGTTGGATTTTTATCTGGGTTTCGCCTGGAACATCAGTTCTGTGGCACTCACAGACAATATCTTTGCAGTTTTGGAAACGTCAGAGTGTTTTCTTTCCAAAGCTGTCAATTATATGCATAATTATATGCATAGTCGAGCATCTTTTCGTGACAAAATATCTTGTTTAAAACGGGAACGTTTTCACCCAAAAATTAAAATAGCGCCCCCTTACACCAAGAGGTTAAAGCTAATTGCTTGATTAGTACTGCTAGTCATTTGCCATTACTGCTAAGCTATGCTACTCTGTTACTATTACCTGCTCCCTCATGCTAATTGTTTTATGCTATGCTATTTCACGTTAGGCTATGCTAATACATCCTAGTTTGTACTAGTGTTAAACCATTGCTGCTAGTTGTTATTGTCATTATGCTACTGTATAATATGCCATATTGCTGCTTATGTCATTATTACTCATCATCTGCTATTACATAGTATTTACACCTAGCCATAAACCTTTTAACACATATTTCCCGTTTTTTTGCATTTCTCAGTATACCATTCATTTAACTACACCATAAAGCTGTGTGTGTCTGAGGCAATAAAAGGGTTGAACTTGAGTCCATGTCCTGATTGTCACTGTGCCTCTAACTGGGTACCAAGAGTGATTGTCCCTTATCTAAACCGGCACCTTCATTTTCGGAGTCCATCACCAGTTGGTGGCGCTGTTTTTCATATAGTAACAATCAAATTATAAATGACTAACTACAAGATTCCACCTTCCTCATAACTGTAAAATAGAAATGATCATATTTAGTGAGAGTACAAAATTGGCATAATTTTCTGTACAGTAAAATTATGATCGCCCCCTATTTAGGGGACTTTACATCTATAGAGGATTTATGATTTGTTTCATACTGACCAGAGTTGCATCTCTGCGAGGAGGTGGCTTTTGTCTGAGGATTGGGGAGCCTAGAGAGAACCAAATTTGATAGATATAACATTTTGTGAGTGTATTAGTTTAACAAACCGTTATAACTTCCAATTCAGTCTCTGAATGACAACTCACCGATATCTATTCTGTGAGGAGCGATGCGGGCTATGACTGGAGAGACTGGTTCTACTTTGCCCTTAACATCCACCAGTGCGGCACCAGGGCTGAAGTCCGAGCTAGAGCAGGGTATGGGCAGGCTGATCTGCCTCTTGACCAGGGAGGGGGTGGTTAGGGGGTTGTCCTCTGGCTGGCCATCTGTCTGCACGTCCTTCTCACTCAGGGCCTTCTTGTTCAGCAGGTTGCTGATCTCCATGATGTTGCTGATTATCTCCACTGGGCCAGTCAAAGGGGTCTTCGTATTACTACTACGGGGAGAGAAGTCCTCCATCACCTTCTTCAGGTAGGAGGCCGGGGCCCAGCCCTCCTTATCCTGGTACCTGGGGATAGGAAGAGAGAATGGAAGGAAAGGGGAGAAAGGGGTGGTCATGAGTGAGAATAACCATAATTGAGAGACAGTATAAACAGGCAACAGTTTATATTGTGGTTGGAGCACAAATCATGGCCTTACCTGATGAACCACCAACCCTCCAGGTTCTTCTGGATGACCTCCACGATGACTCCTTTCTCAAAGGCGATCTCATCCTTTCCCTCGCTGGTGTATGGCTGCACCGTCATATACTTCTCCTCTGTCGGGCCACAGAGAGAACGTGGGAACACAGAGTCTCACGTCAGTTTCAAATGTCCTATACTGCTTCAAAAACAAAACATTACTCAAAGAAATGAAAAATATGTCAACGTTTTATAGGAGGAACTGTAACGATTGTAGAAACACCTCTGCGTGAGTGAAAGTAAATAAAGACATACTGCATATTGGCTTGAAGCATAGAATTCTGTGTGCAGTTCTGATGTGATTGATTCTGTCAGATCCACAAAGATATCCAGCATTTTACCATCAAAGGCTTTAAATAATCGGGGAAACTCTAATTAACAATATGATGTCCCTCACTTCATACTGTAAATGTCTTCCTGCAGCAACTGATAATTACATTGCCTTTATGTCATGATTGCTAATTACTAAGTGTAAATATGGGACAAAATAAACTCAAACACTGATCTCTTGAAATGGTGAAAACAGTTCTAATGACAGAGTGGACTAATGGTGTGGTAGCGGTCAGCCTCTGTAAACTTAGCAGATGATAGAGAACAGAGATGCCATCTTGATTTGTAATTTCCCAAAAGGCCAGAGTACTTCCTGTCATTAAAGACCAGAGGTCTCATCTCATCACACCGTAAAACACAGACAAGCGGAGGGAACACAGCCCAATGGTGTAGAGAGGAGATGTCCTATTTGCATGCTAAGACTGGAATGACTGGATTCCTATCTGATATCTAATAACTCTCTCCTTTCCTCAACTCCTGTTGAGTCTCAATCAGGGATTTATAAGGACTGAATAAGGATACAGTAAAAATATATTTTACTTGCAAAGAAATAAGACGATGTAGGGCCTTGTAAATAAAACCGAAAAGGCCACTTCCTGAATGCTTTGTTTTCCCCTGCACTGACTTATGGGACTTCCAGTCTCTCTGTTTAAGACTTGGTAGGGCACTCCCTACAGGGGCCTACAGTGGGGGGAACCTCTGAATAAGATATTATGTTAACCACAACATGCATCGCCTGCATAACTTTTAGAAACAATTTTCCTGCAGTCAGCGCTATTACTGCTTTTTTCCCCACAGGCAAGATTTAGTTCCTGCAGTTGAAAAAGTTATTTTTACTC